>NC_133337.1:71811456-72111456 GCF_030506205.2 Paramisgurnus dabryanus | reverse complement strand
TTTACCGGTATTTTGATAGTAATGTGTGAATGATGTCTTACTGGTAAAAAGACGGAACGTCACTGCATGTGTGAACAGCACATTTTTGTATTTACTGGTAAATTCATTCTGGTAAATTTATGGTATTTTACCAGAACTACTGTGTGAAAGAGGCTATTGTAAGTGTTAAAAGACAACTTAAATTTACTTTTGTTTTTTGTTTGCAGAAAGAGAATTCCAGGCCAAAAGGAATCAACAGAGACAGCATTGTAAGTACACAAAACAAAAAGTTGAAATGATTAAGAAAAATGCATGTTGTCTATACATATTTTCTTTAAATCCAATTTTTTTCACCGGTCAGCAGGACTGTAAATTATCTGAAGGTGAAATTATTAGGGGTCAAGCCCAGAATGGGCGAGACCCCTATTGGGATTGTTAGTTTTTAGGGGTCAAGCCCAGAATGGGCGAGACCCCTATTGGGATTGTTAGTTTTCTTATTATTATTATTAGGGGTCAAGCCCAGAATGGGCTTTTTCTTTTTCTTCCTCCGCCATTGCGGTCTATGGCAGCCTATAGAACCGTACGTAGGAAAGTTATGAAATTTGGCACACTGATAGAGGACTGTCCAAAAAGTCTCCACAGCAAATTTGAAGTCTGTATCTCTAACCCGCTAGCGCCACCAACAGTCCAAATTTGCACTTATGTATTTGCCTATAACTTCTGACCCGTAAGTCCTAGACACTAAATTCTTGTATCCTCTGATTCCTTGGCTCAAGACGATTCGATTGGACCCTATGACGTGGTATGTAGCATCTGGAGACACTCAGGGCAAAAAGTTATTAAAAGAATTTTGATAAACCATTCCGTTTTCGTATAGCGCGTCAACAAATTTTACGTAGAGCCCAAAAAAACAGGTTTTAGTGTGTATCTTCACCAATCTTATGTCTATTGACGCCACACTTGGTAGTTGTGATGCCAGTGAGGATCTGAGGGGGCATGCAGAGTTTCGTAACAGCACCACCTAGTGGTCATACGAATGTTGTACATGCTTATAACTTTGGCTCTGATCTGTGTTTTTTCACGGGACTTGTTTCGCTGAAGTCCAGAATAGCTGCCGAGTCCAACGTTACCAAACATGCCAGATATCGCCTTACGGTTAGCCCTGCGCAGCAAAACAGCACTTAAAAAACACGCGCGAATATCTCCGCGAGCGTAATTCTGATCGACTCGAAAACATCATAGGAAGAATATTGCATTACCTTCTGAACAAAAAGTTCTATTGGCGTTGTATTATAATTTTCATCAGAAATGGCCGAAAATTGCAAAAAACAAAAAATTACCTTTAAATTTTCTGTTTTTACACATAAATGGTTATAACTTCGTAACGCAAAGAGATTTTTTCACCATATTTGATACGCTGATGTACGACCACAGTCTGAGGCTACACAAAAAAAATTGTATGCTTGCACCACTAGTTGGCCTTATAATTGAATAAAACCTTTGAAATCAAGCCACCCTATGGTCATACAACTGTTTCTTCACTAAACTAAAGTGTATAGTCATAAAACTAGCTAGATGTAACACAGTTATGACCTGAGGTTGCATGCACGAATTTTGTCATTGCGCCACCTATTGGTTTTGAGATAGAATATGGCATTTTTTTGGCCTAAAACTACTGCAACAACACATCTAAAACCATGAGTCATCATGGATTATTCCTTTCATGGCTTTGACTATAATCACTAGTGGATGTCCATTTACTCTCTAGCAACCAATGAGAACACCTTATCAACTGTTTTTGCAAGAGCTTTTTCTCTGCATCAGAACATCGCAGAGACATGGGGATGGTCTCTTTTGACTCTTTTAACTTGTTGTAACATGTTGTGACCCATGTTTGCCCACTGTAAGCATCACATACATGTCCTTCAGTGCTCTAATGTTCCATGATTGTCAATAACCGAAGGACAGTTGCAGTAGACAAGAACATAGATTATTTTTGTTGATTACTTTGCATTTTTTCATCTGAAATCATTAGGTTTACCTAAGTTCTTCAGTCTGCTTATCCAAACGCAACTTTACATCTTTCTGTGCCCTTTTCGGCTTGACCCCGGTGATTGCTGCTTGCAGCTATATTTAGGGGTCAAGCCCAGAATGGGCGAAGACCCCTATTGTATCCGTTAGTTTTCTTATTATTATTCTTCCCTTTTCTTTTTCTTTTTCTTTTTAGGGGTCAAGCCCAGAATGGGCGAAGACCCCTATTGTATCCGTTAGTTTTCTTATTATTATTCTTCCCTTTTCTTTTTATTTTTCTTTTTAGGGGTCAAGCCCAGAATGGGCGAAGACCCCTATTGTTTCTGTTAGTTTTCTTTTTCTTTTTCTTTTTCTTTTTAGGGGTCAAGCCCAGAATGGGCGAAGACCCCTATTGTTTCTGTTAGTTTTCTTTTTCTTTTTTTTCTTTTTCTTTTTCTTCCTCCGCCATTGCGGTCTATGGCAGCCTATAGAACCGTACGTAGGAAAGTTATGAAATTTGGCACACTGATAGAGGACTGTCCAAAAAGTCTCCACAGCAAATTTGAAGTCTGTATCTCTAACCCGCTAGTGCCACCAACAGTCCAAATTTGCACTTATGTATTTGCCTATAACTTCTGACCCGTAAGTCCTAGACACTAAATTCTTGTATCCTCTGATTCCTTGGCTCAAGACGATTCGATTGGACCCTATGACGTCATTTTCCGTCATGAAAAATTTTCCGCCATTTTGATTTATTCATAAAACCTACTTTTGCGAACTTGTCCTAGAGCTTTTGCCCAATTGCCACGAAAAATGGTATGTAGCATCTGGAGACACTCAGGGCAAAAAGTTATTAAAAGAATTTTGATAAACCATTCCGTTTTCGTATAGCGCGTCAACAAATTTTACGTAGAGCCCAAAAAAACAGGTTTTAGTGTGTATCTTCGGCAATCTTATGTCTATTGACGCCACACTTGGTAGTTGTGATGCCAGTGAGGATCTGAGGGGGCATGCAGAGTTTCGTAACAGCACCACCTAGTGGTCATACGAATGTTGTACATGCTTATAACTTTGGCTCTGATCTGTGTTTTTTCACGGGACTTGTTTCGCTGAAGTCCAGAATAGCTGCCGAGTCCAACGTTACCAAACATGCCAGATTTCGCCTTACGGTTAGCCCTGCGCAGCAAAACAGCACTTAAAAAACACTCGCGAATATCTCCGCGAGCGTAATTCTGATCGACTCGAAAACATCATAGGAAGAATATTGCATTACCTTCTGAACAAAAAGTTCTATTGGCGTTGTATTAAAATTTTCATCAGAAATGGCCGAAAATTGCAAAAAACAAAAAATTACCTTTAAATTTTCTGTTTTTACACATAAATGGTTATAACTTCGTAACGCAAAGAGATTTTTTCACCATATTTGATACGCTGATGTACGACCACAGTCTGAGGCTACACAAAAAAATTGTATGCTTGCACCACTAGTTGGCCTTTTAATTGAATAAAACCTTTGAAATCAAGCCACCCTATGGTCATACAACTGTTTCTTCACTAAACTAAAGTGTATAGTCATAAAACTAGCTAGATGTAACACAGTTATGACCTGAGGTTGCATGCACGAATTTTGTCATTGCGCCACCTATTGGTTTTGAGATAGAATATGGCATTTTTTTGGCCTAAAACTACTGCAACAACACATCTAAAACCATGAGTCATCATGGATTATTCCTTTCATGGCTTTGACTATAATCACTAGTGGATGTCCATTTACTCTCTAGCAACCAATGAGAACACCTTATCAACTGTTTTTGCAAGAGCTTTTTCTCTGCATCAGAACATCGCAGAGACATGGGGATGGTCTCTTTTGACTCTTTTAACTTGTTGTAACATGTTGTGACCCATGTTTGCCCACTGTAAGCATCACATACATGTCCTTCAATGCTCTAATGTTCCATGATTGTCAATAACCGAAGGACAGTTGCAGTAGACAAGAACATAGATTATTTTTGTTGATTACTTTGCATTTTTTCATCTGAAATCATTAGGTTTACCTAAGTTCTTCAGTCTGCTTATCCAAACGCAACTTTACATCTTTCTGTGCCCTTTTCGGCTTGACCCCGGCAATTGCTGCTTGCAGCTATATTTAGGGGTCAAGCCCCGAAGGGGCGAAGACCCCTATTGTATCCGTTAGTTTTCTTTTTATTATTAGGGGTCAAGCCCCGAAGGGGCGAAGACCCCTATTGTATCCGTTAGTTTTCTTTTTATTATTATTATTCTTCTTCCGCCATTGCGGTCTATGGCAGCCCATAGAACCGTACGTAGGAAAGTTATGAAATTTGGCACACTGATAAAGGACAGTCCAATGTGTCCCCACAGCAAATTTGGAGTCTCTATCTCTAACCCGCTAGCGCCACCAACAGTCCAAAGTTGAACTTATGTTTTTGCTTATAATTTCTGAACCTTAGGTCCTAGAAACGAAATTCTTGTTTTCACTGATTCCCTGGCTCAAGACGATTCGATTGGACCCTATGACGTCATTTTCCGTCATGAAAATGTTTCCGCCATTTTGAATTATTCGTAAAACCTACTTTTGCGAACTCGTCCTAGAGTTTTTACCCGATTGCCGCGAAAATTGGTATGTAGCATCTAGAGACCCTCACGGCAAAAAGTTATCAAAAGAATTTCGATAAACCAATCCGTTGTTGTATAGCGCGTCAACAAATTTTACGTAGAGCGCGAAAAAACAGATTTTAGGCTGTATCTTCGTCAAACTTAGGCCTATTGACACGACACTTGATACTTGTGATGCCAGTCAGGAACTGAGTGTGCATGCACAGTTTCGTCGCAGCGCCACCTAGTGGCCAGACAGATGTTTCTTACACCTATAACTTTGGCTGTGATCAACGTATTTTGACGGGACTTGATTTTTAGGAGTTCTGAATAGTCGCCGAGTCCAACGATACCAAACATGCCAGATTTCGCCTTACGGTTAGCCCTGCGCAGCAAAACAGCACTTAAAAAACATGCGCGAATATCTCCGCGAGCGTTATTCCGATCGACTCGAAAACACCATAGGAAGAACATTGCATTACCTTCTGAACAAAAAGTTCTATTGGCGTTATATTAAAATTTTCATCAGAAATGGCCGAAAATTGCAAAAAACGAAAAATTACCTTTTACAATTTGTGTTTTTATACATAAATTGTTATAACTTCGCAACGAAAAGAAATTTTTTCACCAGATTTGATACACTGATGTATGAGCAGAGTCTGAAACCACACAAAAAATTGGTATGCCTGAACCACTAGGTGGCCCTATAATTGAACAAAATCTTTCATATCAAGCAAGCCCTATGGTCATACAACTATTTCTTCACTAAACTAAAGTGTATAGTCATAAAACTAGCTAGATGTAACACAGTTATGAACTGAGGTTGCATGCACAACTTTGTCATTGCGCCACCTAGTGGTTTTGAGATAGAAATATGGTATTTTTGCCTAAAACTACTCCAACAGTACATCTAAAATCTTGGGTCATCATGTATTATTCCTTTCATGGCTTGGAGATCATTGGTGCATGCCAATTAACTCCTTAGCAACCAATTAGGATACCTTATCAATCCTTTTTACAAGAGCCATATCTCTGCATCAGAACATCGTAGAGACATGGGGGTGGTCTCTTTTGAATCATTAACACCACTGTAACATTTTGTGAGCTGAGAATTGCCACTGCAAGCACCACTCACATTTTCTTCAGTGTTCTAGTTGTCAATGCTCCTCGAGAAGAGAGGGAGAGATGAAACTGAATGAAAAAACAGCTTTTTTAGCTGATAACTGTTATATTATTTAGTCTGAAATCAAGAGATTTTCCCAGGTTCTTTAAACTGCTCATCCGAATTCAACTTTACTTTCTTATGTGCCCTTTTTGGCTTGACCCCGGCATTGCTGCTTGCAGCTATATTTATAATAATTATTATTATTAGGGGTCAAGCCCCGAAGGGGCGAAGACCCCTATTGTATTTGTTAGTTTTCTTATTATTAGGGGTCAAGCCCAGAATGGGCGAAGACCCCTATTGTTTCTGTTAGTTTTCTTTTTCTTTTTCTTTTTCTTTTTCTACCTCCGCCATTGCGGTCTATGGCAGCCTATAGAACCGTACGTAGGAAAGTTATGAAATTTGGCACACTGATAGAGGACTGTCCAAAAAGTCTCCACAGCAAATTTGAAGTCTGTATCTCTAACCCGCTAGCGCCACCAACAGTCCAAATTTGCACTTATGTATTTGCCTATAACTTCTGACCCGTAAGTCCTAGACACTAAATTCTTGTATCCTCTGATTCCTTGGCTCAAGACGATTCGATTGGACCCTATGACGTCATTTTCCGTCATGAAAAATTTTCCGCCATTTTGATTTATTCATAAAACCTACTTTTGCGAACTTGTCCTAGAGCTTTTGCCCAATTGCCACGAAAAGTGGTATGTAGCATCTAGAGACACTCAGGGCAAAAAGTTATTAAAAGAATTTTGATAAACCATTCCGTTTTCGTATAGCGCGTCAACAAATTTTACGTAGAGCCCAAAAAACAGGTTTTAGTGTGTATCTTCGCCAATCTTATGTCTATTGACGCCACACTTGGTAGTTGTGATGCCAGTGAGGATCTGAGGGGGCATGCAGAGTTTCGTCACAGCACCACCTAGTGGTCATACGAATGTTGTGCATGCTTATAACTTTGGCTCTGATCTGTGTTTTTTCACGGGACTTGTTTCGCTGAAGTCCAGAATAGTTGCCGAGTCCAACCTTACCAAACATGCCAGATTTCGCCTTACGGTTAGCCCTGCGCAGCAAAACAGCACTTAAAAAACACGCGCGAATATCTCCGCGAGCGTAATTCTGATCGACGCGAAAACATCATAGGAAGAATATTGCATTACCTTCTGAACAAAAAGTTCTATTGGCGTTATATTAAAATTTTCATCAGAAATGGCCGAAAATTGCAAAAAACGAAAAATTACCTTTAAATTTTCTGTTTTTACACATAAATGGTTATAACTTCGTAACGCAAAGAGATTTTTTCACCATATTTGATACGCTGATGTACGACCACAGTCTGAGGCTACACAAAAAAAATTGTATGCTTGCACCACTAGTTGGCCTTATAATTGAATAAAACCTTTGAAATCAAGCCACCCTATGGTCATACAACCGTTTCTTCACTAAACTAAAGTGTATAGTCATAAAACTAGCAAGATGTAACACAGTTATGACCTGAGGTTGCATGCACGAATTTTGTCATTGCGCCACCTACTGGTTTTGAGACAGAATATGGCATTTTTTTGGCCTAAAACTACTGCAACAACACATCTAAAACCATGAGTCATCATGGATTATTCCTTTCATGGCTTTGACTATAATCACTAGTGGATGTCCATTTACTCTTTAGCAACCAATGAGAATACCTTATCAACTGTTTTTGCAAGAGTTTTTTCTCTGCATCAGAACATCGCAGAGACATGGGGATGGTCTCTTTTGACTCTTTTAACTTGTTGTAACATGTTGTGACCCATGTTTGCCCACTGTAAGCATCACATACATGTCCTTCAGTGCTCTAATGTCCCATGATTGTCAATAACCGAAGGACAGTTGCAGTAGACAAGAACATAGATTATTTTTGTTGATTACTTTGCATTTTTTCATCTGAAATCATTAGGTTTACCTAAGTTCTTCAGTCTGCTTATCCAAACGCAACTTTACATCCTTCTGTGCCCTTTTCGGCTTGACCCCGGTGATTGCTGCTTGCAGCTATTTTTATTAGGGGTCAAGCCCCGAAGGGGCGAAGACCCCTATTGTATCCGTTAGTTTTCTTTTTATTATTATTAGTTATTCTTCTTCCGCCATTGCGGTCTATGGCAGCCCATAGAACCGTACGTAGGAAAGTTATGAAATTTGGCACACTGATAAAGGACACTCCAATGTGTCCCCACAGCAAATTTGGAGTCTCTATGTCAAACCCGCTAGCGCCACCAACAGTCCAAAATTGCACTTATGTTTTTGCTTATAACTTCTGATCCGTAAGTCCTAGAAACAAAATTCTTGCTTCCTCTGATTCCTTGGCTCAAGACGATTCGATTACACTCTATGACGTCATTTTCCGTCATGAAAATTTTCCCGCCATTTTGAATTATTCGAAAAACCTACTTTTTCGAACTCGTCCTAGAGCTTTTGTCCGATTGCCACGAAAATTGGTATGTATCATCTTGAGACACTCATGGCAAAAAGTTATCAAAAGAATTTCGATACAGCAATCCGTTGTCAAATACCACCTTAACGAATTTTACGTAGAGCGCAAAAAAACAGATTTTAGGCTGTATCTTCGTCAAACTTAGGCCTATTGACACGACACTTGGTACTTAAGATGCCAGTCAGGAACTGAGGGTGCATGCACAGTTTCGTCGCAGCGCCACCTACTGGCCAGACGAATGTTTTATACACCTATAACTTTGGCTCTGATAAACGTATTTTGACGGGACTTGATTTTTAGGAGTCCTGGGTAGTCGCCGAGTCCAACGATACCAAACATGCCAGATTTCGCCTTACGGTTAGCCCTGCGCAGCAAAACAGCACTTAAAAAACAAGCGCGAATATCTTCGCGAGCGTTATTCTGATCGACTCGAAAACACCATAGGAAGAATATTGCATTACCTTCTGAACAAAAAGTTCTATTGGCGTTATATTAAAATTTTCATCAGAAATGGCCGAAAATTGCAAAAAACGAGAAATTACCTTTGAATTTTGTGTTTTTTACACATAAATGGTTATAACTTCGCAACGAAAAGAGATTTTTTCACCAGATTTGATACGCTGATGTACGAGCAGAGTCTGAGGTCACACAAAAACATTGGTATGCCTTCACCCCTAGTTGGCCTTATAATTGGACAAAACCTTTCATATCAAGCAAGCCCTATGTTCATACAACTATTTCTTTGCTGAACTAAAGTGTATAGTCAGAAAACTAGCTAAATGTAACGCAGTCATGCCTGAGGTTGCATGCACAATTTTGTCATAGCGCCACCTAGTGGCTTGGAGATAGAAAATAGCAATTTTTGCCTAAAACTACTGCAACAACACATCTAAAATCATAAGTCATCATGGATTCTTCATTTCATGGCTTGGACTATTATCGCTGGTGGATGTGAATCTACTCTCTAGCAACCAATGAGATTACCTAATCAACTGTTTTTGAAAGAGCTTTTTCTCTGCATCAGAACATCGTAGAGACATGGGGATGGTCTCTTTTGACTGATTTAACTTGTTGTAACATGTTGTGACCCATGTTATGCCACTGCATACATCACTCACATGTCCTTCCGTGCTCTAATGTTCCATGATTGTCAATAACAGAAGGACGATTGCATTAGACAAGAACATAGATTATTTTTGTTGATTACTTTTGCGTTTTTTTTCATTTGAAATCATGAGGTTTACCTAGGTTCTGTAGTATTCTTATCCAAACTCAACTTTACACCCTTCTGTGCCCTTTTCGGCTTGACCCCGGCATTGCTGCTTGCAGCTATATTTAGTTATTCTTCTTCTTCTTCCGCCATTGCGGTCTATGGCAGCCCATAGAACCGTACGTAGGAAAGTTATGAAATTTGGCACACTGATAAAGGACAGTCCAATGTGTCCCCACAGCAAATTTGGGGTCTCTATCTCCAACCCTCTAGCGCCACCAACAGTCCAAAGATGCACTTACGTTTTTGCTTATAACTTCTGATCCGTAAGTCCTAGAAACAAATTTCTTATTTCCTCTGATTCCTTGGCTGAAGACGATTCGATTTGACCCTATGACGTCATTTTCCGTCATAGAAATTTTTCCGCCATTTTGAATTATTCGTAAAACCTACTTTTGCGAACTCGTCCTAGAGCTTTTGCCCAATTTTCACGAAAATCGGTATGTAGCATCTACAGACCCTCAAGGCAAAAAGTTATCAAAAGAATTTCTATAAACCAATCCGTTGTCGTATAGCGCGTTAACAAATTTTAAGTAGAGCACAAAAAAACAGATTTTAGGCTGTATCTTCGTCAAACTTTGGCCTATTGACACGACACTTGGTACTTGTGATGCCAGTCAGGAACTGAGTGTGCATGCACAGTTTCGTCGCAGCGCCACCTAGTGGCCATACAGATGTTTTTTACACCTATAACTTTGGCTGTGATCAACGTATTTTGACGAGACTTGATTTTTAGGAGTCCTGAATAGTCGCCGAGTCCAACGATACCAAACATGCCAGATTTCGTCTTACGGTTAGCCCTGTGCATTAAAATAGCGCTTAAAAAACATGCGCGAATAACTCCGCGAGCGTTATTCCAATCGACTCGAAAACACCATAGGAAGAACATTGCATTGCCTTCTGAACAAAAAGTTCTATTGGCGTTATATTAAAATTTTCATCAGAAATGGCCGAAAATAGCAAAAAACGAAAAATTACCTTTAAAATTTGTGGTTTTTACACATAATTGGTTATAACTTCGCAACGAAAAGAGGTTTTTTCACCAGATTTGATACGCTGATGTATGAGCAGAGTCTGAGGCCACACAAAAAAATTGGTATGCCTGAACCACTAGTTGGCCCTATAATTGAACAAAATATTTCATATCAAGCAAGCCCTATGGTCATACAACTATTTCTTTGCCGAACTAAAGTGTATAGTCATGAAACTAGCCAGATGTAACGCAGTCATGACCTGAGGTTGCATGCACGATTCTGTCATACCGCCCCCTAGTGGTTTGGAGATAGAAAATAGCTATTTTTGCCTAAATCTACTGCAACAGCACATCTAAAACCATGAGTCATCATGGATTATTCCTTTCATGGCTTTGACTATAATCACTGGTGGATGTGAATTTACTCTCTAGCAACCAATGAGAATACCTTATCAACCGTTTTTGCAAGAGCTATATCTCTGCATCAGAACATCGTAGAGACATGGGGGTGGTCTCTTTTGACTCATAAACACCACTGTAACATTTTGTGAGCTGAGAATTGCCACTGCAAGCACCACTCACATTTTCTTCAGTGTTCTAGTTGTCAATGCTCCTCGAGAAGAGAGGGAGAGATTACACTGAATGAAAACACAGTTTTTTTGCTGATAACTGTTATATTATTTAGTCTGAAATCAATACATTTTCCTAGGTTCTTTAAACTGCTCATCCGAATTCAACTTCACTTTCTTCTGTGCCCTTTTTGGCTTGACCCCGGCATTGCTGCTTGCAGCTATATTTATTAGTTATTCTTCTTCCGCCATTGCGGTCTATGGCAGCCCATAGAACCGTACGTAGGAAAGTTATGAAATTTGGCACACTGATAAAGGACAGTCCAAATATTATCCACAGCAAATTTGGAGTCTCTATGTCAAACCCGCTAGCGCCACCAACAGTCCAAAATTGCACTTATGTTTTTGCTTATAACTTCTGATCCGTAAGTCCTAGAAACAAAATTCTTCCTCTGATTCCTTGGCTCAAGGCGATTCGATTACACTCTATGACGTCATTTTCCGTCATGAAAATTTTCCCGCCATTTTGAATTATTCTAAAAACCTACTTTTTCGAACTCGTCCTAGAGCTTTTGTCCGATTGCCACGAAAATTGGTATGTATCATCTTGAGACACTCATGGCAAAAGTTATCAAAAGAATTTCGATACAGCAATCCATTGTCAAATACCACCTTAACGAATTTTACGTAGAGCGCAAAAAAACAGATTTTAGGCTGTATCTTCGTCAAACTTAGGCCTATTGACACGACACTTGGTACTTGAGATGCCAGTCAGGAACTGAGGGTGCATGCACAGTTTCGTCGCAGCGCCACCTACTGGCCAGACAAATGTTTTATACGTCTATAACTTTGGCTGTGATCAACGTATTTTGACGGGACTTGATTTTTAGGAGTCCTGGGTAGTCGCCGAGTCCAACGATACCAAACATGCCATATTTCGCCTTACGGTTAGCCCTGCGCAGCAAAACAGCACTTAAAAAACAAGCGCGAATATCTTCGCGAGCGTTATTCTGATCGACTCGAAAACACCATAGGAAGAATATTGCATTACCTTCTGAACAAAAAGTTCTATTGGCGTTATATTAAAATTTTCATCAGAAATGGCCGAAAATTGCAAAAAACGAGAAATTACCTTTGAATTTTGTGTTTTTTACACATAAATGGTTATAACTTCGTAACGAAAAGAGATTTTTTCACCAGATTTGATAAGCTGATGTACGAGCAGAGTCTGAGGTCACACAAAAACATTGGTATTCCTTCACCACTAGTTGGCCTTATAATTGGACAAAACCTTTCATATCAAGCAAGCCCTATGGTCATACAACTATTTCTTTGCTGAACTAAAGTGTATAGTCAGAAAACTAGCTAAATGTAACGTAGTCATGCCCTGAGGTTGCATGCACAATTTTGTCATAGCGCCACCTAGTGGCTTGGAGATAGAAAATAGCAATTTTTGCCTAAAACTACTGCAACAACACATCTAAAATCATAAGTCATCGTGGATTCTTCATTTCATGGCTTGGACTATTATCACTGGTGGATGTGAATCTACTCTCTAGCAACCAATGAGATTACCTAATCAACTGTTTTTGAAAGAGCTTTTTCTCTGCATCAGAACATCGTAGAGACATGGGGATGGTCTCTTTTGACTGATTTAACTTGTTGTAACATGTTGTGACCCATGTTATGCCACTGCATACATCACTCACATGTCCTTCAGTGCTCTAATGTTCCATGATTGTCAATAACAGAAGGACGATTGCATTAGACAAGAACATAGATTATTTTTGTTGATTACTTTTGCGTTTTTTTCATTTGAAATCATGAGGTTTACCTAGGTTCTTTAGTATTCTTATCCAAACTCAACTTTACACCCTTCTGTGCCCTGTTCGGCTTGACCCCGGCATTGCTGCTTGCAGCTATATTTAGGGGTCAAGCCCAGAATGGGCGAAGACCCCTATTGTTTCTGTTAGTTTTCTTTTTCTTTTTCTTTTTCTTTTTCTTTTTCTTTTTCTTCCTCCGCCATTGAGGTCTATGGCAGCCTATAGAACCGTACGTAGGAAAGTTATGAAATTTGGCACACTGATAGAGGACTGTCCAAAAAGTCTCCACAGCAAATTTGAAGTCTGTATCTCTAACCCGCTAGCGCCACCAACAGTCCAAATTTGCACTTATGTATTTGCCTATAACTTCTGACCCGTAAGTCCTAGACACTAAATTATTGTATCCTCTGATTCCTTGGCTCAAGACGATTCGATTTGACCCTATGACGTCATTTTCCGTCATGAAAAATTTTCCGCCATTTTGATTTATTCATAAAACCTACTTTTGCGAACTTGTCCTAGAGCTTTTGCCCAATTGCCACGAAAAATGGTATGTAGCATCTGGAGACACTCAGGGCAAAAAGTTATTAAAAGAATTTTGATAAACCATTCCGTTTTCGTATAGCGCGTCAACAAATTTTACGTAGAGCCCAAAAAAACAGGTTTTAGTGTGTATCTTCACCAATCTTATGTCTATTGACGCCACACTTGGTAGTTGTGATGCCAGTGAGGATCTGAGGGGGCATGCAGAGTTTCGTAACAGCACCACCTAGTGGTCATACGAATGTTGTACATGCTTACAACTTTGGCTCTGATCTGTGTTTTTTCACGGGACTTGTTTCGCTGAAGTCCAGAATAGCTGCCGAGTCCAACGTTACCAAACATGCCAGATTTCGCCTTACGGTTAGCCCTGCGCAGCAAAACAGCACTTAAAAAACACGCGCGAATATCTCCGCGAGCGTAATTCTGATCGACTCGAAAACATCATAGGAAGAATATTGCATTACCTTCTGAACAAAAAGTTCTATTGGCGTTGTATTAAAATTTTCATCAGAAATGGCCGAAAATTGCAAAAAACGAAAAATTACCTTTAAATTTTCTGTTTTTACACATAAATGGTTATAACTTCGTAACGCAAAGAGACTTTTTCACCATATTTGATACGCTGATGTACGACCACAGTCTGAGGCTACACAAAAAAAATTGTATGCTTGCACCACTAGTTGGCCTTATAATTGAATAAAACCTTTGAAATCAAGCCACCCTATGGTCATACAACTGTTTCTTCACTAAACTAAAGTGTATAGTCATAAAACTAGCTAGATGTTACACAGTTATGACCTGAGGTTGCATGCACGAATTTTGTCATTGTGCCACCTATTGGTTTTGAGATAGAATATGGCATTTTTTTGGCCTAAAACTACTGCAACAACACATCTAAAACCATGAGTCATCATGGATTATTCCTTTCATGGCTTTGACTATAATCACTAGTGGATGTCCATTTACTCTCTAGCAACCAATGAGAATACCTTATCAACTGTTTTTACAAGAGCTTTTTCTCTGCATCAGAACATCGCAGAGACATGGGGATGGTCTCTTTTGACTCTTTTAACTTGTTGTAACATGTTGTGACCCATGTTTGCCCACTGTAAGCATCACATACATGTCCTTCAGTGCTCTAATGTTCCATGATTGTCAATAACCGAAGGACAGTTGCAGTAGACAAGAACATAGATTATTTTTGTTGATTACTTTGCATTTTTTCATCTGAAATCATTAGGTTTACCCTAAGTTCTTCAGTCTGCTTATCCAAACGCAACTTTACATCCTTCTGTGCCCTTTTCGGCTTGACCCCGGTGATTGCTGCTTGCAGCTATATTTCTTTTTCTTTTTCTTCCTCCGCCATTGCGGTCTATGGCAGCCTATAGAACCGTACGTAGGAAAGTTATGAAATTTGGCACACTAATAGAGGACTGTTCAAAAAGTCTCCACAGCAAATTTGAAGTCTGTATCTCTAACCCGCTAGCGCCACCAACAGTCCAAATTTGCACTTATGTATTTGCTTATAACTTCTGACCCGTAAGTCCTAGACACTAAATTCTTGTATCCTCTGATTCCTTGGCTCAAGACGATTCGATTGGACCCTATGACGTCATTTTCCGTCCTGAAAAATTTTCCGCCATTTTGATTTATTCATAAAACCTACTTTTGCGAACTTGTCCTAGAGATTTTGCCCAATTGCCACGAAAAATGGTATGTAGCATCTAGAGACACTCAGGGCAAAAAGTTATTAAAAGAATTTTGATAAACCATTCCGTTTTCGTATAGCGCGTCAACAAATTTTACGTAGAGCCCAAAAAACAGGTTTTAGTGTGTATCTTCGCCAATCTTATGTCTATTGACGCCACACTTGGTAGTTGTGATGCCAGTGAGGATCTAAGGGGGCATGCAGAGTTTCGTCACAGCACCACCTAGTGGTCATACGAATGTTGTACATGCTTATAACTTTGGCTCTGATCTGTGTTTTTTCACGGGACTTGTTTCGCTGAAGTCCAGAATAGTTGCCGAGTCCAACCTTACCAAACATGCCAGATTTCGCCTTACGGTTAGCCCTGCGCAGCAAAACAGCACTTAAAAAACACGCGCGAATCTCTCCGCGAGCGTAATTCTGATCGACTCGAAATCATCATAGGAAGAATATTGCATTACCTTCTGAACAAAAAGTTCTATTGGCGTTGTATTAAAATTTTCATCAGAAATGGCCGAAAATGGCAAAAAACTAAAAATTACTTTTAAATTTTCTGTTTTTACAAATAAATGGTTATAACTTCGTAACGCAAAGAGATTTTTTCACCATATTTGATACGCTGATGTACGACCACAGTCTGAGGCTACACAAAAAAAATTGTATGCTTGCACCACTAGTTGGCCTTATAATTGAATAAAACCTTTGAAATCAAGCCACCCTATGGTCATACAACTGTTTCTTCACTAAACTAAAGTGTATAGTCATAAAACTAGCTAGATGTAACACAGTTATGACCTGAGGTTGCATGCACGAATTTTGTCATTGCGCCACCTACTGGTTTTGAGATAGAATATGGCATTTTTTTGGCCTAAAACTACTGCAACAACACATCTAAAACCATGAGTCATCATGGATTATTCCTTTCATGGCTTTGACTATAATCACTAGTGGATGTCCATTTACTCTCTAACAACCAATGAGAATACCTTATCAACTGTTTTTGCAAGAGCTTTTTCTCTGCATCAGAACATCGCAGAGACATGGGGATGGTCTCTTTTGACTCTTTTAACTTGTTGTAACATGTTGTGACCCATGTTTGCCCACTGTAAGCATCACATACATGTCCTTCAGTGCTCTAATGTCCCATGATTGTCAATAACCGAAGGACAGTTGCAGTAGACAAGAACATAGATTATTTTTGTTGATTACTTTGCATTTTTTCATCTGAAATCATTAGGTTTACCTAAGTTCTTCAGTCTGCTTATCCAAACGCAACTTTACATCCTTCTGTGCCCTTTTCGGCTTGACCCCGGTGATTGCTGCTTGCAGCTATATTTAGGGGTCAAGCCCCGAAGGGGCGAAGACCCCTATTGTATTTGTTAGTTTTCTTATTAGGGGTCAAGCCCCGAAGGGGCGAAGACCCCTATTGTATTTGTTAGTTTTCTTATTATTATTATTATAATAATTATTCTGCTTCTTCTTCTTCTTCCGCCATTGCGGTCTATGGCAGCCCATAGAACCGTAAGTAGGAAAGTTATGAAATTTGGCACACTGATAAAGGACAGTCCAATGTGTCCCCACAGCAAATTTGGAGTCTCTATCTCTAACCCGCTAGCGCCACCAACAGTCCAAAGTTGCACTTACGTTTTTGCTTATAACTTCTGATCTGTAAGTCCTAGAAACAAAATTCTTGTTTCCTCTGATTCCTTGGCTCAAGACGATTCGATTTGACCCTATGACGTCATTTTCCGTCATGGAAATTTTTCCGCCATTTTGAATTATTCGTAAAACCTACTTTTGCGAACTCGTCCTAGAGCTTTTGCCCAATTTCCACGAAAATCGGTATGTAGCATCTACAGACCCTCACGGCAAAAAGTTATGGAATTCATGTCAATTCGTCCATCCGTTTCCGTAAACCGCGTCAACGAATTTTACGTAGAGCGCAAAAAAACGGATTTGAGGCTGTATCTTCGCCAAACTTAAGCCTATTGACACGATACTTGGTTCTTGTGATGCCAGTCAGGAACTTAGGGTGCATGCAGAGTTTCGTCACAGCGCCACCTAGTGGTCAGACTTATGCTTTAAACGCCTATAACTTTGGCTCCGATTGACGTATTTTCACGGGACTTGTTTCCTTGGAGTCCTGAATAGTTGCCGAGTCCAACGATACCAAACATGCCAGAATTGGCCTTACGGTTAACCCTGCGCGGCAAAATAGCACTTAAAAAACACGCGCGAATATCTCCGCGAGCGTAATTCTGATCGACTCGAAAACATCATAGGAAGAATATTGCATTACCTTCTGAACAAAAAGTTCTATTGGCATTGTATTAAAATTTTCATCAGAAATGGCTGAAAATTGCAAAAAACGAAAAATTACCTTTAAATTTTGTGTTTTTACACATAAATGGCTATAACTTCGTAACGCAAAGAGATTTTTTCACCATATTTGATACGCTGATGTACGACCACAGTCTGAGGCTACACAAAAAAAATTGTATGGTTGCACCACTAGTTGGCCTTATAATTTAACAAAACCTTTGAAATCAAGCCACCCTATGGTCATACAACTGTTTCTTCACTAATCTAAAGTGTATAGTCATAAAACTAGCTAGATGTAACACAGTTATGACCTGAGGTTGCATGCACAATTTTGTCATTGCGCCACCTACTGGTTTTGAGATAGAATAACGCATTTTTTGCCTAAAACTACTGCAACAACACATCTAAAACCATGAGTCATCATGGATTATTCCTTTCATAGCTTTGACTATAATCACTAGTGGATGTCCATTTACTCTCTAGCAACCAATGAGAATACGTTATCAACTGTTTTTGCAAGAGCTTTTTCTCTGCATCAGAACATCGCAGAGACATGGGGGTGGGCTCTTTTGACTCATTAACACCACTGTAACATTTTGTGAGCTGAGTATTGCCACTAGAAGCACCACTCATTTTTACGTCAGTGTTCTAGTTATCAATGCTCGACGAAAGAGAGGGAGAGATGACACTGAATGAAAACACAGCTTTTTAGCTGATAACTGTTATATTATTTAGTCTGAAATCAAGAGATTTTCCCAGGTTCTTTAAACTGCTCATCCGAATTCAACTTTACTTTCTTATGTGCCCTTTTTGGCTTGACCCCGGCATTGCTGCTTGCAGCTATATTTATTATTATAATTATTATTATTCTGCTTCTTCTTCTTCTTCCGCCATTGCGGTCTATGGCAGCCCATAGAACCGTACGTAGGAAAGTTATGAAATTTGGCACACTGATAAAGGACAGTCCAATGTGTCTCCACAGCAAATTTGGAGTCTCTAACTCCAACCCTCTAGCGCCACCAACAGTCTAAAGTTGCACTTATGTTTTTGTTTATAACTTCTGACCCGTACGTCCTAGAAATGAAATTCTTGTTTCCTCTGATTCCTTGGCTCAAGACGATTCGACTGGACCCTATGACGTCATTTTCCGTCATGAAAATTTTTCCGCCATTTTGAATTATTCGTAAAACCTACTTTTGCGAACTCGTCCTAGAGCTTTTGCCCGATTTCCACGAAAATCGGTATGTAGCATCTACAGACCCTCACGGCAAAAAGTTATGGAATTCATGTCGATTCGCCAATCTGTTTGCGTAAACCGCGTCAACAAATTTTACGTAGAGTGCAAAAAAACGGATTTGAGGCTGTATCTTCGCCAAACTTAAGCCTATTGAAACGACACTTGGTACTTGTGATGCCAGTCAGGAACTGAGAGTGCATGCCGAGTTTCGTCGCAGCGCCACCTAGTGGTAAGACGAATGTTTTACACACCTATAACTTTGGCTGTGATCGACGTATTTTCATGGGACTTGTTTCCTTGGAGTCCTGAATAGTTGCCGAGTCCAACGATACCAAACATGCCAGAATTGGCCTTACGGTTAACCCTGCGCGGCAAAATAGCACTTAAAAAACACGCGCGAATATCTCCGCGAGCGTAATTCTGATCGACTCGAAAACATCATAGGAAGAATATTGCATTACCTTCTGAACAAAAAGTTCTATTGGCATTGTATTAAAATTTTCATCAGAAATGGCTGAAAATTGCAAAAAACGAAAAATTACCTTTAAATTTTGTGTTTTTACACATAAATGGCTATAACTTCGTAACGCAAAGAGATTTTTTCACCATATTTGATACGCTGATGTACGACCACAGTCTGAGGCTACACAAAAAAAATTGTATGGTTGCACCACTAGTTGGCCTTATAATTTAACAAAACCTTTGAAATCAAGCCACCCTATGGTCATACAACTGTTTCTTCACTAATCTAAAGTGTATAGTCATAAAACTAGCTAGATGTAACACAGTTATGACCTGAGGTTGCATGCACAATTTTGTCATTGCGCCACCTACTGGTTTTGAGATAGAATAACGCATTTTTTGCCTAAAACTACTGCAACAACACATCTAAAACCATGAGTCATCATGGATTATTCCTTTCATGGCTTTGACTATAATCACTAGTGGATGTCCATTTACTCTCTAGCAACCAATGAGAATACGTTATCAACTGTTTTTGCAAGAGCTTTTTCTCTGCATCAGAACATCGCAGAGACATGGGGGTGGGCTCTTTTGACTCATTAACACCACTGTAACATTTTGTGAGCTGAGTATTGCCACTAGAAGCACCACTCATTTTTACGTCAGTGTTCTAGTTATCAATGCTCGACGAAAGAGAGGGAGAGATGACACTGAATGAAAACACAGCTTTTTTGCTTATAACTGTTATATTATTTAGTCTGAAATCAAGAGATTTTCCTAGGTTCTTTAAACTGCTCATCCGAATTCAACTTTACATCCTTCTGTGCCCTTTTTGGCTTGACCCCGGCATTGCTGCTTGCAGCTATATTTAGGGGTCAAGCCCCGAAGGGGCGAAGACCCCTATTGTATCCGTTAGTTTTCTTTTTATTATTATTATTAGGGGTCAAGCCCCGAAGGGGCGTAGAACCCTATTGTTATTGTTAGTTTTCTTATTATTATTAGGGGTCAAGCCACGAAGTGGCGTAGACACCTATTGTTATTGTTAGTTTTCTTATTATTATTATTATTATTATTATTATTATTATGTTTCCTCTTCCGCCATTGAAGTCAATGGTAGCCCATAGAACCGTACGTAGGAAAGTTATGCAATTTGGCACACATGTAGAGGACAGTCTTAGAAGTTACTATAGCAACATAGGTGTGTCTAACTCAAACCCTCTAGCGCCACCAACAGTCCAAAAGTCCACTTATGTTCATGCTCATAACTTCTGACCCGTGAGTCCTAGAAACTAAATTCTTGGTTCCTCTGAATCCTTTGCTCATGATGATTCAATTGCACACATTGATGTCATTTGTGTCATGCAAATCTTTCCGCCATTTTGAATTTTCTGTAAAACCTACTTTTTCGAACTCCTCCTAGAGCGTTCGTCCGATTTGCATGTCCTTTGGTATGTAGCATCTAGAGACACCCCAGACAAAAAGTTATCAAAAGCTTTTTGATAGACCAATGCGTTCTCGTATAAATTGACAACATATATGGCGGCGAGCACGCCAAAACGGACGTGAGGCCGTATCTTCGCAAAACTTTATTGTATCGACACGAAACTTGGTATTTGTCATTACAGTCATGACCTGAGGGTGCCTGCAACGTTTCGTCGCAGCGCCACCTAGTGGTCACGAGATTCGAAAAATGCCTATTTTTGCTTATAACTACTTCAAACTTGAGTCTAAAATCATGAAGGTGGTCTTGTTAGATTCCTTGAGGCATGCCAAGTCAAACGATACCAAACAGTTTTCGGTCGGCCATTTTGGGTGTCGGCCATTTTGAATTTTCTCATTAAGTTCAGTATTTCAAAAACAGATTGGCGTATCGCTACGAAATTAGGCATGGTTCATCAGTGACATGTTCGTTCTGAGCGCACCTATAAATCTTTAGGACGGCGCCACCTAGTGGTCAGGATATTTAAAATAAATTTTTTAAATCTTTATATCATTTGATTAAATTGCCACTATGACATAAGACTTCACTCTATTGATTCCTTGGCTCATGCTGAGTCCGACTGTACCAAATATGTCAGAGTCAAACCTACTTCCTGTCGGCCATTTTGATTTATATTGAACAGCTACTTTTTCGAACTCCTCCTAGAGCGCTCGTGTGATTGACTTGATTTTTGGTATGCATCATCTAGAAACAGTCTAGACAAAAAGTTATCAAAAGATTTTCGGTAGACCTATCCGTTGTCGTATAACACATCAAAGAATGCGAGGGCGAGCACGCCAAAACGTGTTTGAGCCTGTATCTTCGCAAAACTTTTGCGTATTAATATGAGACTTGGTATATGTCATAACAGTGATGACCTGAGGGTGCATGCATCATTTCGTCACACTGCCCCCTACTGGTCACGAGATATAAAAAATGTCTATTTTTGCTTATAACTACTGCAAATTTGAATGTAAAATTATGAGACTGGTCTTGTTAGATTTCATGAGGCATGCCGAGTCAAACGATACCAAATGGTTTTTGGTCGGCCATTTTGTGTGTCGGCCATTTTGAATTTTCTTTAAGTTCAAGTATTTCAGAAACGCAATTGTGTATTGTTATGAAACTTGGTATGGTTCATCAGCAACATGTTCTGGGAGGACTTGTAAACTTTTCGGTGCCCCCTAGTGGTCAAGAGATTTGAAGCTATATCTCTGCATCTCTTTATCGTATTTACACCAAATTTGGTGGGTGTCATCACAATCAAGACCTGAGTCACAATTTATTTTTTGGTCAGTGACCCCTAGTGGTCAAGTCATTTAAGGCTATATCTCTGCATCTCTTTATTGTATTTACACCAAATTTGGTGGGTGTCATCACAATCAAGACCTGAGTCACAATTTATTTTTTGGTCAGTGCCCCCTAGTGGTCAAGTCATTTAAGGCTATATCTCCGTATCGCTTTATTGTATTTACACCAAATTTGGTGGGTGTCATCACAGTCATGACCTGAGGCACCATCTATTCCTTCGGCACAGTGCCACCTAGTGGTCTCAAGATACGAAAAAATTGCTTTTTTTCATAAAACTAATGCAAACTTAGATGTTAAATCATGGCAGTCATCACGTATGAATCATTTTTTGCCATGTTTGGCTTGACCCCGTTATCGCTGCTTGCAGCTATATTTATTATTATTATTATTATTATTATTATTATTTTTCTTCCTCGTTCTTCCGCCGAAAGTCAATGGCAGCCCATAGAACCGTACGTAGGAAAGTTATGAAATTTGGCACACTGATAAAGGACAGTCCAATGTGTCCCCACAGCAAATTTGGAGTCTCTATCTCTAACCCTCTAGCGCCACCAACAGTCCAAAGTTGCACTTATGTTTTTGCTTATAACTTCTGATCCGTAGGTCCTAGAAACGAAATTCTTGTTTCGTCTGATTCCTTGGCTCAAGACGATTCGAATTGACCCTATGACGTCATTTTTCGTCATGAAATTTTTTCCGCCATTTTGAATTATTCTTAAAACCTACTTTTGCGAACTCGTCCTAGAGCTTTTACCCGATTTCCACGAAAATTGGTATGTAGCATCTAGAGACCCTCACGGCAAAAAGTTATCAAAAGAATTTCGATAAACCAATCCGTTGTTGTATAGCGCGTCAACAAAATTTTCGTAGAGCGCAAAAAAACAGATTTTAGGCTGTATCTTCGTCAAACTTAGGCCTATTGACACGACACTCGGTACTTGTGATGCCAGTCAGGAACTGAGTGTGCATGCACAGTTTCGTCGCAGCGCCACCTAGTGGCCAGACAGATGTTTTTTACACCTATAACTTTGGCTGTGATCAACGTATTTTGACGGGACTTGATTTTTAGGAGTCCTGAATAGTCGCCGAGTCCAATGATACCAAACATGCCAGATTTCGCCTTACGGTTAGCCCTGCGCAGCAAAACAGCACTTAAAAAACACGCGCGAATATCTCCGCGAGCGTAATTCTGATCGACTCGAAAACATCATAGGAAGAATATTGCATTACCTTCTGAACAAAAAGTTCTATTGGCGTTGTATTAAAATTTTCATCAGAAATGGCCGAAAATTGCAAAAAACGAAAAATTACCTTTAAATTTTCTGTTTTTACACATAAATGCTTATAACTTCGTAACGCAAAGAGATTTTTTCACCATATTTGATACGCTGATGTACGACCACAGTCTGAGGCTACACAAAAAAAATTGTATGGTTGCACCACTAGTTGGCCTTATAATTGAACAAAACCTTTGAAATCAAGCCACCCTATGGTCATACAACTGTTTCTTCACTAAGCTAAAGTGTATAGTCATAAAACTAGCTAGATGTAACACAGTTATGACCTGAGGTTGCATGCACGAATTTTGTCATTGCGCCACCTACTGGTTTTGAGATAGAATATGGCATTTTTGCCTAAAACTACTCCAACAGTACATCTAAAATCTTGGGTCATCATGTATTATTCCTTTCATGGCTTGGAGATCATTGATGCATGCCAATTAACTCCTTAGCAACCAATTAGGATACCTTATCAATCCTTTTTACAAGAGCTATATCTCTGCATGAGAACATCGTAGAGACATGGGGGTGGTCTCTTTTGACTCATTAACACCACTGTAACATTTTGTGAGCTGAGAATTGCCACTGCAAGCACCACTCACATTTTCTTCAGTGTTCTAGTTGTCAATGCTCCTCGAAAAGAGAGGGAGAGATGACACTGAATGAAAACACAGCTTTTTTGCTGATAACTGTTATATTATTTAGTCTGAAATCAAGAGATTTTCCCAGGTTCTTTAAACTGCTCATCCGAATTCAACTTTACTTTCTTATGTGCCCTTTTTGGCTTGACCCCGGCATTGCTGCTTGTTAGGGGTCAAGCCCAGAATGGGCGAAGACCCCTATTGTTTCTGTTAGTTTTCTTTTTCTTTTTCTTTTTAGGGGTCAAGCCCAGAATGGGCGAAGACCCCTATTGTTTCTGTTAGTTTTCTTTTTCTTTTTCTTTTTCTTTTTCTTTTTCTTTTTCTTTTTCTTCCTCCGCCATTGTGGTCTATGGCAGCCTATAGAACCGTACGTAGGAAAGTTATGAAATTTGGCACACTGATAGAGGACTGTCCAAAAAGTCTCCACAGCAAATTTGAAGTCTGTATCTCTAACCCGCTAGCGCCACCAACAGTCCAAATTTGCACTTATGTATTTGCCTATAACTTCTGACCCGTAAGTCCTAGACACTAAATTCTTGTATCCTCTGATTCCTTGGCTCAAGACGATTCGATTGGACCCTATGACGTCATTTTCCGTCATGAAAAATTTTCCGCCATTTTGATTTATTCATAAAACCTACTTTTGCGAACTTGTCCTAGAGCTTTTGCCCAATTGCCACGAAAAATGGTATGTAGCATCTAGAGACACTCAGGGCAAAAAGTTATTAAAAGAATTTTGATAAACCATTCCGTTTTCGTATAGCGCGTCAACAAATTTTACGTAGAGCCCAAAAAACAGGTTTTAGTGTGTATCTTCGCCAATCTTATGTCTATTGACTCCACACTTGGTAGTTGTGATGCCAGTGAGGATCTGAGGGGGCATGCAGAGTTTCGTCACAGCACCACCTAGTGGTCATACGAATGTTGTGCATGCTTATAACTTTGGCTCTGATCTGTGTTTTTTCACGGGACTTGTTTCGCTGAAGTCCAGAATAGTTGCCGAGTCCAACCTTACCAAACATGCCAGATTTCGCCTTACGGTTAGCCCTGCGCAGCAAAACAGCACTTAAAAAACACGCGCGAATATCTCCGCGAGCGTAATTCTGATCGACTCGAAAACATCATAGGAAGAATATTGCATTACCTTCTGAACAAAAAGTTCTATTGGCGTTGTATTAAAATTTTCATCAGAAATGGCCGAAAATTGCAAAAAACGAAAAATTACCTTTAAATTTTCTGTTTTTACACATAAATGGTTATAACTTCGTAACGCAAAGAGATTTTTTCACCATATTTGATATGCTGATGTACGACCACAGTCTGAGGCTACACAAAAAAAATTGTATGCTTGCACCACTAGTTGGCCTTATAATTGAATAAAACCTTTGAAATCAAGCCCCCCTATGGTCATACAACTGTTTCTTCACTAAACTAAAGTGTATAGTCATAAAACTAGCAAGATGTAACACAGTTATGACCTGAGGTTGCATGCACGAATTTTGTCATTGCGCCACCTACTGGTTTTGAGACAGAATATGGCATTTTTTTGGCCTAAAACTACTGCAACAACACATCTAAAACCATGAGTCATCATGGATTGTTCCTTTCATGGCTTTGACTATAATCACTAGTGGATGTCCATTTACTCTCTAGCAACCAATGAGAATACCTTATCAACTGTTTTTGCAAGAGTTTTTTCTCTGCATCAGAACATCGCAGAGACATGGGGATGGTCTCTTTTGACTCTTTTAACTTGTTGTAACATGTTGTGACCCATGTTTGCCCACTGTAAGCATCACATACATGTCCTTCAGTGCTCTAATGTCCCATGATTGTCAATAACCGAAGGACAGTTGCAGTAGACAAGAACATAGATTATTTTTGTTGATTACTTTGCATTTTTTCATCTGAAATCATTAGGTTTACCTAAGTTCTTCAGTCTGCTTATCCAAACGCAACTTTACATCCTTCTGTGCCCTTTTCGGCTTGACCCCGGTGATTGCTGCTTGCAGCTATATTTATTATTAGTTATTCTTCTTCCGCCATTGCGGTCTATGGCAGCCCATAGAACCGTACGTAGGAAAGTTATGAAATTTGGCACACTGATAAAGGACAGTCCAATGTGTCCCCACAGCAAATTTGGAGTCTCTGTCTCTAACCCGCTAGCGCCACCAACAGTCCAAAGTTGAACTTATGTTTTTGCTTATAACTTCTGATCCGTACGTCCTAGAAATGAAATTCTTGTTTCCTCTGATTCCTTGGCTCAAGACGATTCGATTGGACCATATGACTTCATTTTCCGTCATAAAATGTTTTCCGCCATTTTGAATTATTCGTAAAACCTACTTTTGCGAACTCGTCCTAGAGTTTTTACCCGATTGCCGCGAAAATTGGTATGTAGCATCTAGAGACCCTCACGGCAAAAAGTTATCAAAAGAATTTCGATAAACCAATCCGTTGTCGTATAGCGCGTCAACAAAATTTTCGTAGAGCGCAAAAAAACAGATTTTAGGCTGTATCTTCGTCAAACTTAGGCCTATTGACACGACACTTGGTACTTGTGATGCCAGTCAGGAACTGAGTGTGCATGCACAGTTTCGTCGCAGCGCCACCTAGTGGCCAGACAGATGTTTTATACACCTATAACTTTGGCTGTGATCAACGTATTTTGACGGGACTTGATTTTTAGGAGTCCTGAATAGTCGCCGAGTCCAACGATACCAAACATGCCAGATTTCGCCTTACGGTTAGCCCTGCGCAGCAAAACAGCACTTAAAAAACACGCGCGAATATCTCCGCGAGCGTAATTCTGATCGACTCGAAAACATCATAGGAAGAATATTGCATTACCTTCTGAACAAAAAGTTCTATTGGCACTATATTAAAATTTTCATCAGAAATGGCCGAAAATTGCAAAAAACGAAAAATTACCTTTAAATTTTGTGTTTTTACACATAAATGGTTATAACTTCGTAACGCAAAGAGATTTTTTCACCATATTTGATACGCTGATGTACGACCACAGTCTGAGGCTACACAAAAAAAATTGTATGGTTGCACCACTAGTTGGCCTTATAATTGAACAAAACCTTTGAAATCAAGCCACCCTATGGTCATACAACTGTTTCTTCACTAAACTAAAGTGTATAGTCATAAAACTAGCTAGATGTAACACATTTATGACCTGAGGTTGCATGCACAATGTTGTCATTGCGCCACCTACTGGTTTTGAGATAGAATATGGCATTTTTTGCCTACAACTACTGCAACAACACATCTAAAACCATGAGTCATCATGGATTATTCATTTCATGGCTATGACTATTATCACTGGTGGTTGCCAATTCACTCCCTAGCATCCAACGAGAATACCTTATCAACCGTTTTTGCAAGAGCTATATCTCTGCATCAGAACATCGTAGAGATATGGGGGTGTTCTTTTTTGACTCATTAAACTTGCTGTAACATAATGTGACATACGTTTTACCACTGCAAACACCACTCACATCTCCTTCAGTGCTCTAATGTTCCATGATTGTCAATAATAGAAGGAGGTTCACAGTAGACATGAACATAGATTATTTTGGTTGATTACATTGCCGGTTTTTTATCTGTTATCATTAGGTTTACCTAGGTTCTTTAATCTGCTTATCCAAACTCAATTTTACTTCCTTCTGTGCCCTTTTCGGCTTGACCCCGGCATTGCTGCTTGCAGCTATATTTATTATTCTGGTTCTTCTTCCGCCATTGCGGTCTATGGCAGCCCATAGAACCGTACGTAGGAAAGTTATGAAATTTGGCACACTGATAAAGGACAGTCCAATGTGTCCCCACAGCAAATTTGGAGTCTCTAACTCCAACCCTCTAGCGCCACCAACAGTCCAAAGTTGCACTTACGTTTTTGCTTATAACTTTTGATCCGTAAGTCTTAGAAACGAAATTCTTGTATCCTCTGATTCCTTGGCTCAAGCCGATTCGATTGGACCCTATGACGTCATTTTCCGTCATGAAAATTTTTCCGCCATTTTGAGTTATTCGTAAAACCTACTTTTGCGAACTCGTCCTAGAGCTTTTGCCCGATTTCCACGAAAATCGGTATGTAGCATCTACAGACCCTCACGGCAAAAAGTTATGGAATTCATGTCAATTCGTCCATCCGTTTCCGTAAACCGCGTCAACGAATTTTAAGTAGAGCACAAAAAAACGGATTTGAGGCTGTATCTTCGCCAAACTTAAGCCTATTGACACGATACTTGGTACTTGTGATGCCAGTCAGGAACTAAGGGTGCATGCAGAGTTTCGTCACAGCGCCACCTAGTGGTCAGACTTATGCTTTAAACGCCTATAACTTTGGCTCCGATTGACGTATTTTCACGGGACTTGTTTCTTTGGAGTTCTGAATAGTTGCCGAGTCCAACGATACCAAACATGCCAGATTTCGCCTTACGGTTAACCCTGCGCAGCAAAAGAGCACTTAAAAAACACGCGCGAATATCTCGGCGAGCGTTATTCCGATCGACTCGAAAACACCATAGGAAGAATATTGCGTTACCTTCTGAACAAAAAGTTCTATTGGCGTTATATTAAAATTTTTATCAGAAATGCCCGAAAAATGCAAAAAACGAAAAATTACCTTGAAATTTTGTATTTTTACACATAAATGGTTATAACTTCGCAACGAAAAGAGATTTTTTCACCAGATTTGATACACTGATGTATGAGCAGAGTCCGAGGCCACACAAAAAAAATGGTATACCTGCACCAGTAGGTGGCCCTATAATTCAACAAAACCTTTGAAATCAAGCCACCCTATGGTCATACAACTGTTTCTTCACTAAACTAAAGTGTATAGTCATAAAACTAGCTAGATGTAACACAGTTATGACCTGAGATTACATGCACAACTTTGTCATTGCGCCACCTAGTGGTTTTGAGAGAGAAATATGGTATTTTTGCCTAAAACTACTCCAACAGTACATCTAAAATCTTGGGTCATCATGTATTATTCCTTTCATGGCTTGGAGATCATTGGTGCATGCCAATTAATTCCTTAGCAACCAATAAGGATACCTTATCAATCCTTTTTACAAGAGCTATATCTCTGCATCAGAACATCGTAGAGACATGGGGGTGGTCTCTTTTGACTCATTAACACCACTGTAACATTTTGTGAGCTGAGAATTGCCACTGCAAGCACCACTCACATTTTCTTCTGTGTTCTAGTTGTCAATGCTCCTCGAGAGGAGAGGAAGAGATTACACTGAATGAAAACACAGCTTTTTTGCTGATAACTGTTATATTATTTAGTCTGAAATCAAGAGATTTTCCTAGGTTCTTTAAACTGCTCATTTGAATTCAACTTTACTTTCTTCTGTGCCCTTTTTGGCTTGACCCCGGCATTGCTGCTTGCAGCTATATTTAGGGGTCAAGCCCCGAAGGGGCGAAGACCCCTATTGTATTTGTTAGTTTTCTTATTATTATTATTATTATTATTATTATTCCGTTTCTTCTTCCGCCATTGCGGTCTATGGCAGCCCATAGAACCGTACGTAGGAAAGTTATGAAATTTGACACACTGATAAAGGACAGTCCAATGTGTCTCCACAGCAAATTTGGAGTCTCTAACTCCAACCCTCTAGCGCCACCAACAGTCTAAATTTGCACTTACGTTTTTGTTTATAACTTCTGACCCGTACGTCCTAGAAATGAAATTCTTGTTTCCTCTGATTCCTTGGCTCAAGACGATTCGACTGGACCCTATGACGTCATTTTCCGTCATGAAAATTTTTCCGCCATTTTGAATTATTCGTAAAACCTACTTTTGCGAACTCGTCCTAGAGCTTTTGCCCGATTTCCACGAAAATCGGTATGTAGCATCTACAGACCCTCACGGCAAAAAGTTATGGAATTCATGTCGATTCGCCAATCTGTTTGCGTAAACCGCGTCAACAAATTTTACGTAGAGTGCAAAAAAACGGTTTTGAGGCTGTATCTTCGCCAAACTTAAGCCTATTGAAACGACACTTGGTACTTGTGATGCCATTCAGGAACTGAGAGAGCATGCCCAGTTTCATCGCAGCGCCACCTAGTGGTAAGACGAATGTTTTACACACCTATAACTTTGGCTGTGATCGACGAATTTTCATGGGACTTGTTTCCTTGGAGTCCTGAATAGTCGCCGAGTCCAACGATACCAAACATGCCAGATTTCGCCTTACGGTTAGCCCTGCGCAGCAAAACAGCACTTAAAAAACATGCGCGAATATCTCCGCGAGCGTAATTCTGATCGACTCGAAAACATCATAGGAAGAATATTGCATTACCTTCTGAACAAAAAGTTCTATTGGCATTGTATTAAAATTTTCATCAGAAATGGCCGAAAAATGCAAAAAACGAAAAATTACCTTTAAATTTTGTGTTTTTACACATAAATGGCTATAACTTCGTAACGCAAAGAGATTTTTTCACCATATTTGATACGCTGATGTACGACCACAGTCTGAGGCTACACAAAAAAAATTGTATGGTTGCACCACTAGTTGGCCTTATAATTTAACAAAACCTTTGAAATCAAGCCACCCTATGGTCATACAAATGTTTCTTCACTAAACTAAAGTGTATAGTCATAAAACTAGCTAGATATAACACAGTTATGACCTGATGTTGCATGCACAATTTTGTCATTGCGCCACCTACTGGTTTTGAGATAAAATAATGCATTTTTTGCCTAAAACTACTGCAACAACACATCTAAAACCATGAGTCATCATGGATTATTCCTTTCATGGCTTTGACTATAATCACTAGTGGATGTTCATTTACTCTCTAGCAACCAATGAGAATACGTTATCAACTGTTTTTGCAAGAGCTTTTTCTCTGCATCAGAACATCGCAGAGACATGGGGGTGGGCTCTTTTGACTCATTAACACCACTGTAACATTTTGTGAGCTGAGTATTGCCACTAGAAGCACCACTCATTTTTACGTCAGTGTTCTAGTTATCAATGCTCGACGAAAGAGAGGGAGAGATGACACTGAATGAAAACACAGCTTTTTAGCTGATAACTGTTATATTATTTAGTCTGAAATCAAGAGATTTTCTCAGGTTCTTTAAACTGCTCATCCGAATTCAACTTTACTTTCTGCTGTGCCCTTTTTGGCTTGACCCCGGTGATTGCTGCTTGCAGCTATATTTAGGGGTCAAGCCCCGAAGGGGCGAAGACCCCTATTGTATTTGTTAGTTTTCTTATTATTAGTTATTCTGGTTCTTCTTCCGCCATTGCGGTCTATGGCAGCCCATAGAACCGTACGTAGGAAAGTTATGAAATTTGGCACACTGATAAAGGACAGTCCAATGTGTCCCCACAGCAAATTTGGAGTCTCTATCTCTAACCCTCTAGCGCCACCAACAGTCCAAATTTGCACTTATGTTTTTGCTTATAACTTCTGATCCGTAGGTCCTAGAAACGAAATTCTTGTTTCTTTTGATTCCTTGGCTCAAGACGATTCGATTTGACCCTATGACGTCATTTTCCGTCATAAAATTTTTTCCGCAATTTTGAATTATTCGTAAAACCTACTTTTGCGAACTCGTCCTAGAGCTTTTGCCCGATTTCCACGAAAATTGGTATGTAGCATCTACAGGCCCTCACGGCAAAAAGTTATGGAATTCATGTCAATTCGTCCATCCGTTTCCGTAAACCACGTCAACAAATTTTACGTAGAGCGCAAAAAAACAGATTTTAGGCTGTATCTTCGTCAAACTTTGGCCTATTGACACGACACTTGGTACTTGTGATGCCAGTCAGGAACTGAGTGTGCATGCACAGTTTCGTCGCAGCGCCACCTAGTGGCCAGACAGATGTTTTTTACACCTATAACTTTGGCTGTGATCTACGTATTTTGACGGGACTTGATTTTTAGGAGTCCTGAATAGTCGCCGAGTCCAACGATACCAAACATGCCAGATTTCACCTTACGGTTAGCCCTGCGCAGCAAAACAGCACTTAAAAAACATGCGCGAATATCTCCGCGAGCGTTATTCCGATCGACTCGAAAACACCATAGGAAGAACATTGCATTACCTTCTGAACAAAAAGTTCTATTGGCGTTATATTAAAATTTTCATCAGAAATGGACGAAAATTGTAAAAAACGAAAAATTACCTTTTACAATTTGTGTTTTTATACATAAATGGTTATAACTTCGCAACGAAAAGACATTTTTTCACCAGATTTGATACGCTGATGTATGAGCAGAGTCTGAGGCCACACAAAAAAATTGGTATGCCTGAACCACTAGGTGGCCCTATAATTGAACAAAATCTTTCATATTAAGCAAGCCCTATGGTCATACAACTATTTCTTCACTAAACTAAAGTGTATAGTCATAAAACTAGCTAGATGTAACACAGTTATGAACTGAGGTTGCATGCACAACTTTGTCATTGCGCCACCTAGTGGTTTTGAGATAGAAATATGGTATTTTTGCCTAAAACTACTCCAACAGTACATCTAAAATCTTGGGTCATCATGTATTATTCCTTTCATGGCTTGGAGATCATTGGTGCATGCCAATTAACTCCTTAGCAACCAATTAGGATACCTTATCAATCCTTTTTACAAGAGCTTTTTCTCTGCATCAGAACATCGTAGAGACATGGGGGTGGTCTCTTTTGACTCATTAACACCACTGTAACATTTTGTGAGCTGAGAATTGCCACTGCAAGCACCACTCACATTTTCTTCAGTGTTCTAGTTGTCAATGCTCCTCGAGAAGAGAGGGAGAGATGACACTGAATGAAAACACAGCTTTTTTGCTGATAACTGTTATATTATTTAGTCTGAAATCAAGAGATTTTCCCAGGTTCTTTAAACTGCTCATCCGAATTCAACTTTACTTTGTTATGTGCCCTTTTTGGCTTGACCCCGGCATTGCTGCTTGCAGCTATATTTATTAGGGGTCAAGCCCCGAAGGGGCGAAGACCCCTATTGTATTTGTTAGTTTTCTTATTATTATTAGGGGTCAAGCCCCGAAGGGGCGAAGACCCCTATTGTATTTGTTAGTTTTCTTATTATTATTATTATTATTAGGGGTCAAGCCCCGAAGGGGCGAAGACCCCTATTGTATCCGTTAGTTTTCTTTTTATTATTATTAGTTATTCTTCTTCCGCCATTGCGGTCTATGGCAGCCCATAGAACCGTACGTAGGAAAGTTATGAAATTTGGCACACTGATAAAGGACACTCCAATGTGTCCCCACAGCAAATTTTGAGTCTCTATGTCTAACCCGCTAGCGCCACCAACAGTCCAAAGTTGCACTTATGTTTTTGCTTATAACTTCTTATCCGTAAGTCCTAGAAACGAAATTCTTGTTTCCTCTGATTCCTTGGCTCAAGACGATTCGATTGGACCCTATGACGTCAATTTCGTCATGAAAATTTTTCCGCCATATTGAATTATTCGTAAAACCTACTTTTGCGAACTCGTCCTAGAGTTTTTACCCGATTGCCGCGAAAATTGGTATGTAGCATCTAGAGACCCTCACGGCAAAAAGTTATCAAAAGAATTTCGATAAACCAATCCGTTGTCGTATAGTGCGTCAACAAATTTTACGTAGAGCACAAAAAAACAGATTTTAGGCTGTATCTTCGTCAAACTTAGGCCTATTGACACGACACTTGGTACTTGTGATGCCAGTCAGGAACTGAGTGTGCATGCACAGTTTCGTCGCAGCGCCTCCTAGTGGCCAGACAGATGTTTTTTACACCTATAACTTTGGCTGTGATCAACGTATTTTGACGGGACTTGATTTTTAGGAGTCCTGAATAGTCGCCGAGTCCAACGATACCAAACATGCCAGATTTCGCCTTACGGTTAGCCCTGCGCAGCAAAACAGCACTTAAAAAACATGCGCGAATATCTCCGCGAGCGTTATTCCGATCGACTCGAAAACACCATAGGAAGAACATTGCATTACCTTCTGAACAAAAAGTTCTATTGACGTTATATTAAAATTTTCATCAGAAATGGCCGAAAATTGCAAAAAACGAAAAATTACCTTTTACAATTTGTGTTTTTATACATAAATGGTTATAACTTCGCAACGAAAAGAATTTTTTTCACCAGATTTGATACGCTGATGTATGAGTAGAGTCTGAGGCCACACAAAAAAATTGGTATGCCTGAACCACTAGGTGGCCCTATAATTGGACAAAACCTTTCATATCAAGCAAGCCCTATGGTCATACAACTATTTCTTTGCTGAACTAAAGTGTATAGTCAGAAAACTAGCTAAATGTAACGCAGTCATGCCCTGAGGTTGCATGCACAATTTTGTCATAGCGCCACCTAGTGGATTGGAGATAGAAAATAGCAATTTTTGCCTAAAACTACTGCAACAACACATCTAAAATCATAAGTCATCATGGATTCTTCATTTCATGGCTTGGACTATTATCGCTGGTGGATGTGAATCTACTCTCTAGCAACCAATTAGATTACCTAATCAACTGTTTTTGAAAGAGCATTTTTCTCTGCATCAGAACATCGTAGAGACATGGGGATGGTCTCTTTTGACTGATTTAACTTGTTGTAACATGTTGTTACCCATGTTATGCCACTGCATACATAACTCACATGTCCTTCCGTGCTCTAATGTTCCATGATTGTCAATAACAGAAGGACGATTGCATTAGACAAGAACATAGATTATTTTTGTTGATTACTTTTGCGTTTTTTTTCATTTGAAATCATGAGGTTTACCTAGGTTCTGTAGTATTCTTATCCAAACTCAACTTTACACCCTTCTGTGCCCTTTTCGGCTTGACCCCGGTATTGCTGCTTGCAGCTATATTTAGGGGTCAAGCCCCGAAGGGGCGAAGACCCCTATTGTATTTGTTAGTTTTCTTATTAGGGGTCAAGCCCCGAAGGGGCGAAGACCCCTATTGTATTTGTTAGTTTTCTTATTATTATTATTAGGGGTCAAGCCCCGAAGGGGCGTAGAACCCTATTGTTATTGTTAGTTTTCTTATTATTATTATTATTATTATTATTATTATTATTATTTTTCTTCCTCGTTCTTCCGCCGAAAGTCAATGGCAGCCCATAGAATCGTACATAGGAAAGTTATGAATTTTGGCACACATGTAGAGGACAGTCTCAGAAGTTACTATAGCAACATTGGTGTGTCTGACTCAAACCCTCTAGCGCCACCAACAGTCCAAAAATCCACTTATGTTCATGCTCATAACTTCTGACCCATGAGGCCTAGAAACTAAATTCTTGTTTCTTCTGAATCCTTGGCTCATGATGATTCAAATGCACACTTTGATGTCATTTGTGTCATGCACATCTTTCCGCCATTTTGAATTTTTCGTAAAACCTACTTTTTCGAACTCCTCCTAGAGCGTTCGTCCGATTTGCATGTCCTTTGGTATGTAGCATCAAGAGACACCCCAGACAAAAAGTTATCAAAAGCTTTTTGATAGACCAATGCGTTCTCGTATAAATTGACAACATATATGGCGGCGAGCACGCCAAAACGGACGTGAGGCCGTATCTTCGCAAAACTTTATTGTATCGACACGAAACTTGGTATATGTCATTACAGTCATGACCTGAGGGTGCCTACAACGTTTCGTCGCAGCGCCACCTAGTGGTCACGAGATTCGAAAAATGCCTATTTTTGCTTATAACTTCTTCAAACTTGAGTCTAAAATCATGAAGGTGGTCTTGTTAGATTCCTTGAGGCATGCCTAGTCAAACGATACCAAACAGTTTTCGGTCGGCCATATTGGGTCTCGGCCATTTTGAATTTTCTCATTAAGTTCAGTATTTCACAAACAGATTGGCGTATCGCTACGAAATTTGGCATGGTTCATCAGTGACATGTTCTGAGCGCACCTATAAATCTTTAGGACGGCGCCACCTAGTGGTCAGGATATGTAAAATAAATTTTTAAAATCTTTATATCATTTGATTAAATTGCCACTATGACATAAGACTTCACTCTATTGATTCCTTGGCTCATGCTGAGTCCGACTGTACCAAATATGTCAGAGTCAAACCTACTTCCTGTCGGCCATTTTGATTTATATTGAACAGCTACTTTTTTGAACTCCTCCTAGAGCCCTCGTGTGATTGACTTGATTTTTGGTATGCATCATCTAGAGACACTCTAGACAAAAAGTTATCAAAAGATTTTCGGTAGACCTATCTGTTGTCGTATAACGCATCAAAGAATGCGAGGGCGAGCACGCCAAAATGTGTTTGAGCCTGTATCTTCGCAAAACTTTTGCGTATTAATATGAGACTTGGTATATGTCATAACAGTGATGACTTGAGGGTGCATGCACCATTTCGTCACACTGCCCCCTACTGGTCACGAGATATAAAAAAATGTCTATTTTTGGTTATAACTACTGCAAATTTGAATGTAAAATTATGAGACTGGTCTTGTTAGATTTCATGAGGCATGGCGAGTCAAACGATAACAAATGGTTTTTGGTCGGCCATTTTGTGTGTCGGCCATTTTGAATTTTTCTTTAAGTTCAAGTATTTCAGAAACGCAATTGCGTATTGTTATGAAACTTGGTATGGTTCATCAGCAACATGTTCTGGGAGAACTTGTAAACTTTTCGGTGCCCCCTAGTGGTCAAGAGATTTGAAGCTATATCTCTGCATCTCTTTATCGTATTTACACCAAATTTGGTGGGTGTCATCACAATCAAGACCTGAGTCACAATTTATTTTTTGGTCAGTGCCCCCTAGTGGTCAAGTCATTCAAGGCTATATCTCTGCATCTCTTCATTGTATTCACACCAAATTTGGTGGGTGTCATCACAATCAAGACCTGAGTCACAATTTATTTTTTGGTCAGTGCCCCCTAGTGGTCAAGTCATTTAAGGCTATATCTCCGTATCGCTTTATTGTATTTACACAAAATTTGAAATGTGTCATCACAGTCATGACCTGAGGCACCATCTATTCTTTCGGCACAGTGCCACCTAGTGGTCTCAAGATACGAAAAAATTGCTTTTTTTCATAAAACTAATGCAAACTTAGATGTTAAATCATGCCAGTCATATTGTTATTGTTAGTTTTCTTATTATTATTATTATTATTATTATTAGGGGTCAAGCCCCGAAGGGGCGTAGAACCCTATTGTTATTGTTAGTTTTCTTATTATTATTATTATTATTATTAGGGGTCAAGCCCCGAAGGGGCGTAGAACCCTATTGTTATTGTTAGTTTTCTTATTATTATTATTATTATTATTATTATTATTATTATTTTTCTTCCTCGTTCTTCCGCCGAAAGTCAATGGCAGCCCATAGAACCGTACGTAGGAAAGTTATGAAATTTGGCACACTGATAAAGGACAGTCCAATGTGTCCCCACAGCAAATTTGGAGTCTCTATCTCTAACCCTCTAGCGCCACCAACAGTCCAAAGTTGCACTTATGTTTTTGCTTATAACTTCTGATCCGTAGGTCCTAGAAACGAAATTCTTGTTTCGTCTGATTCCTTGGCTCAAGACGATTCGAATAGACCCTATGACGTCATTTTCCGTCATGAAATTTTTTCCGCCATTTTGAATTATTCGTAAAACCTACTTTTGCGAACTCGTCCTAGAGCTTTTACCCGATTTCCACGAAAATTGGTATGTAGCATCTAGAGACCCTCACGGCAAAAAGTTATCAAAAGAATTTCGATAAACCAATCCGTTGTCGTATAGCGCGTCAACAAAATTTTCGTAGAGCGCAACAAAACAGATTTTAGGCTGTATCTTCGTCAAACTTAGGCCTATTGACACGACACTCGGTACTTGTGATGCCAGTCAGGAACTGAGTGTGCATGCACAGTTTCGTCGCAGCGCCACCTAGTGGCCAGACAGATGTTTTTTACACCTATAACTTTGGCTGTGATCAACGTATTTTGACGGGACTTGATTTTTAGGAGTCCTGAATAGTCGCCGAGTCCAATGATACCAAACATGCCAGATTTCGCCTTACGGTTAGCCCTGCGCAGCAAAACAGCACTTAAAAAACACGCGCGAATATCTCCGCGAGCGTAATTCTGATCGACTCGAAAACATCATAGGAAGAATATTGCATTACCTTCTGAACAAAAAGTTCTATTGGCGTTGTATTAAAATTTTCATCAGAAATGGCCGAAAATTGCAAAAAACGAAAAATTACCTTTAAATTTTCTGTTTTTACACATAAATGCTTATAACTTCGTAACGCAAAGAGATTTTTTCACCATATTTGATACGCTGATGTACGACCACAGTCTGAGGCTACACAAAAAAAATTGTATGGTTGCACCACTAGTTGGCCTTATAATTGAACAAAACCTTTGAAATCAAGCCACCCTATGGTCATACAACTGTTTCTTCACTAAACTAAAGTGTATAGTCATAAAACTAGCTAGATGTAACACAGTTATGACCTGAGGTTGCATGCACGAATTTTGTCATTGCGCCACCTACTGGTTTTGAGATAGAATATGGCATTTTTGCCTAAAACTACTCCAACAGTACATCTAAAATCTTGGGTCATCATGTATTATTCCTTTCATGGCTTGGAGATCATTGATGCATGCCAATTAACTCCTTAGCAACCAATTAGGATACCTTATCAATCCTTTTTACAAGAGCTATATCTCTGCATGAGAACATCGTAGAGACATGGGGGTGGTCTCTTTTGACTCATTAACACCACTGTAACATTTTGTGAGCTGAGAATTGCCACTGCAAGCACCACTCACATTTTCTTCAGTGTTCTAGTTGTCAATGCTCCTCGAAAAGAGAGGGAGAGATGACACTGAATGAAAACACAGCTTTTTTGCTGATAACTGTTATATTATTTAGTCTGAAATCAAGAGATTTTCCCAGGTTCTTTAAACTGCTCATCCGAATTCAACTTTACTTTCTTATGTGCCCTTTTTGGCTTGACCCCGGTATCGCTGCTTGCAGCTATATTTATTATTATTATTATTTTTCTTCCTCGTTCTTCCGCCGAAAGTCAATGGCAGCCCATAGAACCGTACATAGGAAAGTTATGAATTTTGGCACACATGTAGAGGACAGTCTCAGAAGTTACTATAGCAACATTGGTGTGTCTGACTCAAACCCTCTAGCGCCACCAACAGTCCAAAAATCCACTTATGTTCATGCTCATAACTTCTGACCCATGAGTCCTAGAAACAAAATTCTTGTTTCCTCTGAATCCTTGACTCATGGTGATTCAAATGCACACATTGATGTCATTTGTGTCATGCACATCTTTCCGCCATTTTGAATTTTTTGAAAAACCTACTTTTTCGAACTCCTCCTAGACCGTTTGTCCGATTTGCATGTCCTTTGGTATGTAGCATCTAGAGACACCCAAGACAAAAAGTTATCAAAAGCTTTTTGATAGACCAATGCGTTCTCATATAAATTGACAAAATATATGGCGGCGAGCACGCCAAAACGGACGTAAGGCCTTATCTTCGCAAAACTTTATTGTATCGACACGAAAATTGGTATATGTCATAACAGTCATGACCTGAGGGTGCCTGCAACGTTTCGTCACAGCGCCACCTAGTGGTTACGAGATTCGAAAAATGCTTATTTTCGCTTATAACTACTTCAAACTTGAGTCTAAAATCATGAAGGTGGTCTTGTTAGATTCCTTGAGGCATGCCGAGTCAAACGATACCAAACGGTTTTCGCTCGGCCATTTTGGGTGTCGGCCATTTTGAATTTTCTCATTAAGCTCAGTATTTCACAAACAGAATGGCGTATCGCTACGAAATTTGGCATGGTTCATCAGTGACATGTTCTGAGCGCACCTATAAATCTTTAGGACGGCGCCACCTAGTGGTCAGGATATGTAAAACAATTTTTTTAAATCTTTATATCATTTGATTAAATTGCCACTATGACATAAGACTTCACTCTATTGATTCCTTGGCTCATGCTGAGTCCGACTGTACCAAATATGTCTGAGTCAAACCTACTTCCTGTCGGCCATTTTGAATTATATTGAACAGCTACTTTTTCGAACTCCTTCTAGAGCGCTCGTGTGATTGGCTTGATTTTTGGTATGCATCGTCTATAGACACTCTATACAAAAAGTTATCAAAAGATTTTCGGTAGACCTATCCGTTGTCGTATAACGCATCAAAGAATGCGAGAGCGAGCACGTCAAAATGTGTTTGAGCCTGTATCTTCGCAAAACTTATGCGTATTAATATGAGACTTGGTAAATGTCATAACAGTGATGCCCTGAGGGTGCATGCACCATTTCGCCACACTGCCCCCTACTGGTCACGATATATAAAAAAATGTCTATTTTTGCTTATAACTACTGCAAATTTGAATGTAAAATTATGAGACTGGTCTTGTTAGATTTCATGAGGCATGCCGAGTCAAACGATACCAAATGGTTTTTGGTCGGCCATTTTGTGTGTCGGCCATTTTGAATTTTTCTTTAAGTTTAAGTATTTCAGAAACGCAATTGCGTATTGTTATGAAACTTGGTATGGTTCATCAGCAACATGTTCTGGGAGGACTTGTAAACTTTTCGGTGCCCCCTAGTGGTCAAGAGATTTGAAGCTATATCTCTGCATCTCTTTATCGTATTTACACCAAATTTGGTGGGTGTCATCACAAACAAGACCTGAGTCACAATTTATTTTTTGGTCAGTGCCCCCTAGTGGTCAAGTCATTTAAGGCTATATCTCTGCATCTCTTTATTGTATTCACACCAAATTTGGTGGGTGTCATCACAATCAAGACCTGAGTCACAATTTATTTTTGGGCAGTGCCCCCTAGTGGTCAAGTCATTTAAGGCTATATCTCCGTATCGCTTTATTGTATTTACACTAAATTTGGTTTGTGTCATCACAGTCATGACCTGAGGCACCATCTATTCTTTCAGCACAGTGCCACCTAGTGGTCTCAAGATACGAATAAATTGCTTTTTTCATAAAACTAATGCAAACTTAGATGTTAAATCATGGCAGTCATCACGTATGAATCATTTTTTGCCATGTTTGGCTTGACCCCGGTATCGCTGCTTGCAGCTATATTTATTATTATTATTAGGGGTCAAGCCCCGAAGGGGCGAAGACCCCTATTGTATTTGTTAGTTTTCTTATTATTATTATTATTCTTCTTCTTCTTCCGCCATTGCGGTCTATGGCAGCCCATAGAACCGTACGTAGGAAAGTTATGAAATTTGGCACACTGATAAAGGACAGTCCAAATATTATCCACAGCAAATTTGGAGTCTCTATCTCAAACCCGCTAGCGCCACCAACAGTCCAAAGTTGCACTTATGTTTTTGCTTATAACTTTTGATCCGTAAGTCCTAGAAACGAAATTCTTGTTTCCTCTGATTCCTTGGCTCAAGACGATTCGACTGGACCCTATGACGTCATTTTCCGTCATGAAAATTTTTCCGCCATTTTGAATTATTCGTAAAACCTACTTTTGCGAACTCGTCCTAGAGCTTTTGCCCGATTTCCACGAAAATCGGTATGTAGCATCTACAGACCCTCACGGCAAAAAGTTATGGAATTCATGTCGATTCGCCAATCTGTTTGCGTAAACCGCGTCAACAAATTTTACGTAGAGTGCAAAAAAATGGATTTGAGGCTGTATCTTCGCCAAACTTAAGCCTATTGAATCGACACTTGGTACTTGTGATGCCAGTCAGGAACTGAGAGCGCATGCCCAGTTTCGTCGCAGCGCCACCTAGTGGTAAGACGAATGTTTTACACACCTATAACTTTGGCTGTGATCGACGTATTTTCATGGGACTTGTTTCCTTGGAGTCCTGAATTGTTGCCGAGTCCAACAATACCAAACATGCCAGAATTGGCCTTACGGTTAACCCTGCGCGGCAAAATAGCACTTAAAAAACACGCGCGAATATCTCCGCGAGCGTAATTCTGATCGACTCGAAAACATCATAGGAAGAATATTGCATTACCTTCTGAACAAAAAGTTCTATTGGCATTGTATTAAAATTTTCATCAGAAATGGCTGAAAATTGCAAAAAACGAAAAATTACCTTTAAATTTTGTGTTTTTACACATAAATGGCTATAACTTCGTAACGCAAAGAGATTTTTTTACCATATTTGATACCCTGATGTATGAGCATATTTTGAGGCCACACAAAAAAAATTGTATGCTTGCACCACTAGGTGGCCCTATAATTGAACAAAACCTTTGATATCAAGCCAGCCCTATGGTCATACAACTGTTTCTTCACTAAACTAAAGTGTATAGTCATAAAACTAGCTAGATGTAACACAGTTATGACCTGAGGTTGCATGCACAATTTTGTCATTGCGCCACCTACTGGTTTTGAGATAGAATAACGCATTTTTTGCCTAAAACTACTGCAACAACACTTCTAAAACCATGAGTCATCATGGATTATTCCTTTCATGGCTTTGACTATAATCACTGATGGTTGCCAATTCACTCCCTAGCAACCAATGAGAATACCTTATCAACCGTTTTTGCAAAAGCTATATCTCTGCATCGGAACACCGTAGAGACACGGGGGTGGGCTCTTTTCACTAATTAAACTTGGTTTATCTAGGTTCTTCAGTCTGCTTATCCAATCTCAATTATACATCCTTTTGGGCCCTTTTTGGCTTGACCCCGGTGATTGCTGCTTGCAGCTATATTTAGGGGTCAAGCCCCGAAGGGGCGAAGACCCCTATTGTATTTGTTAGTTTTCTTATTATTATTATTATTCTTCTTCTTCTTCCGCCATTGCGGTCTATGGCAGCCCATAGAACCGTACGTAGGAAAGTTATGAAATTTGGCACACTGATAAAGGACAGTCCAATGTGTCCCCACAGCAAATTTGGAGTCTCTAACTCCAACCCTCTAGCGCCACCAACAGTCTAAAGTTGCACTTACGTTTTTGTTTATAACTTCTGACCCGTACGTCCTAGAAACGAAATTCTTGTTTCCTCTGATTCCTTGGCTCAAGACGATTCGACTGGACCCTATGACGTCATTTTCCGTCATGAAAATTTTTCCGCCATTTTGAATTATTCGTAAAACCTACTTTTGCGAACTCGTCCTAGAGCTTTTGCCCGATTTCCACGAAAATCGGTATGTAGCATCTACAGACCCTCACGGCAAAAAGTTATGGAATTCATGTCGATTCGCCAATCTGTTTGCGTAAACCGCGTCAACAAATTTTACGTAGAGTGCAAAAAAAACGGATTTGAGGCTGTATCTTCGCCAAACTTAAGCCTATTGAAACGACACTTGGTACTTGTGATGCCAGTCAGGAACTGAGAGCGCATGCCCAGTTTCGTCGCAGCGCCACCTAGTGGTCAGACGAATGTTTTACACACCTATAACTTTGGCTGTGATCGACGTATTTTCATGGGACTTGTTTCCTTGGAGTCCTGAATAGTTGCCGAGTCCAACGATACCAAACATGCCAGAATTGGCCTTACGGTTAACCCTGCGCGGCAAAATAGCACTTAAAAAACACGCGCGAATATCTCCGCGAGCGTAATTCTGATCGACTCGAAAACATCATAGGAAGAATATTGCATTACCTTCTGAACAAAAAGTTCTATTGGCATTGTATTAAAATTTTCATCAGAAATGGCTGAAAATTGCAAAAAACGAAAAATTACCTTTAAATTTTGTGTTTTTACACATAAATGGCTATAACTTCGTAACGCAAAGAGATTTTTTTACCATATTTGATACCCTGATGTATGAGCATATTTTGAGGCCACACAAAAAAAATTGTATGCCTCAACCACTAGGTGGCCCTATAATTGAACAAAATCTTTCATATCAAGCAAGCCCTATGGTCATACAACTATTTTATTGCTTAACTAAAGTGTATAGTCATGAAACTAGCTAGATGTAACACAGTCATGACCTAAGGTTGCATGCACAGTTTTGTCATAGCGCCACCTAGTGGTTTTGAGATAGAAAATGGCTATTTTTGCCTATAACTACTGCAAAAACACATCTAAAACCATGAGTCTTCATGGATTATTCCTTTCATGAATTGAACTATAATCACTGGTGCATGTTCATTTACTCTCTAGCAACCAATGAGAATACCTTATCAACCGTTTTTGCAAGAGCTTTTTCTCTGCATCAGAACATTGTAGACACATGGGGATGGTGTATTTTGACTCATTTAACTTGTTGTAACATGTTGTGACACCATGGGCGTAGATTTAGGGTGGGACGCTAGGGACATGTCCCTACCAATATTCAGAGAAGACTGAATTGTCCCTAGCAATAATTTCGACCAAACATTTAATCTGTATTCATATATAACCACTAATGTCCGTCTTGTTCTTGTGTTTTCTATTTTTTACTTATTATATTTTTGTCAGAAACCATTTAAATTAGATTAGAAATCTTTTGCAATCCCGTTCTGTAAAAATAACGCTCTATGTGGTACACAAACGGTTAACAGCTTTCGTTCTCTGCAATGCCCGCCTCCGTAAGTCACATCGCTAATATGATTGGCTTTGCATTTCTTTAGTCCCTCCTCTCTAACGCACATTGCTAATATGATTGGATTAGCATTCTTGAGTCCCGCCTCTCTAACGCACATCACTTTTTGATGGGCTTGTCTTTACTCGCTACGTGTGATAGGATGGTTTCACTTTGTACAACGCGCCAAAGTTCACTCAACAAAGCGTGCGTGATTATTCGGGCGACAGGTAAGTGAGGAAGAAAGTATTATTATACCCACTGTAACTGTTTCATGCACAAAAAAAGTTGTGCCACATAATGATTCAAGGACAGTGTTTTCACCAATACAGGACAATCCCATGTTAACCCTGAGGAGTTGCAAACTTGTGTCAACCTTTTATAAATGGGGTGGCAAGGTTATTTAGAGGGTCCCTAATCCATGAAAGAAAATAACCCCAACATGGTAAAAACATGAATTCATGTCATGATTGCTGAATACTTTCATTACTGCACTGTGGTCATTACTTGCACAGATGTAGACATAATGTTGCATTTTAAACAAACTATTTTTTTCACACTGATTAACTGTCTGTTAATGAAAAGAAGATTTAATGTAAACTACAGAAACGTTAATAAACTGTGTTCAGGAAACAGCATGATATATATACCTACTTCAACACTGGGATTTTTTGGCAAAATTAAATTAAGAATTAAATATTAATTGCATATTCTTCAATATTATAAAGTTAATATGGATTCATATATGTTACTATGTGATTTTCTTTTTTTGACAAAGACTTAAACAGCTACTGTTTATTAGGCTCTAGGACATAACGAATTGTTTATTATAGTACATTAAATTTGGGATGGCACCGGGGGTGGCGAGTCAGATGTCACTGAGTAAAGTGCATACTGAGTTGTCTGTTGTTTATGTCAAGTAAACGGTGATAAACAGTTTTTGCAATGCGACCATTTTATTTATGTCCCCACCAATGCCAGAATCAAACCTACGCCCTTGTGTGACACATGTTTTGCCACTGCAAATATCACTCACATGTTCTTCAGTGCTCTAATGTTCCATGACTGTCAATAACAGAACGACGATTGCAGTAGACAAGAACAGAGATTATTTTTGTTGATTATTTTTGCGTTTTTTCATCTGAAATCATTAGGTTTACCTAGGTTCTTCGGTCTGCTTATACAAACTAAACTTTACACCCTTCTGTGCCCTTTTCGGCTTGACCCCGGTATCGCTGCTTGCAGCTATATTTATTATTATTCTTCTTCTTCCGCCATTGCGGTCTATGGCAGCCCATAGAACCGTACGTAGGAAAGTTATGAAATTTGGCACACTGATAAAGGACAGTCCAATGTGTCTCCACAGCAAATTTGGAGTCTCTAACTCCAACCCTCTAGCGCCACCAACAGTCTAAAGTTGCACTTACGTTTTTGTTTATAACTTCTGACCCGTACGTCCTAGAAACGAAATTCTTGTTTCCTCTGATTCCTTGGCTCAAGACGATTCGACTGGACTCTATGACGTCATTTTCCGTCATGAAAATTTTTCCGCCATTTTGAATTATTCGTAAAACCTACTTTTGCGAACTCGTCCTAGAGCTTTTGCCCGATTTCCACGAAAATCGGTATGTAGCATCTACAGACCCTCACGGCAAAAAGTTATGGAATTCATGTCGATTCGCCAATCTGTTTGCGTAAACCGCGTCAACAAATTTTACGTAGAGTGCAAAAAAACGGATTTGAGGCTGTATCTTCGCCAAACTTAAGCCTATTGAAACGACACTTGGTACTTGTGATGCCAGTCAGGAACTGAGAGTGCATGCCCAGTTTCGTCGCAGCGCCACCTAGTGGTAAGACGAATGTTTTACACACCTATAACTTTGGCTGTGATCGACGTATTTTCATGGGACTTGTTTCCTTGGAGTCCTGAATAGTCGCCGAGTCCAACGATACCAAACATGCCAGAATTGGCCTTACGGTTAACCCTGCGCGGCAAAATAGCACTTAAAAAACACGCGCGAATATCTCCGCGAGCGTAATTCTGATCGACTCGAAAACATCATAGGAAGAATATTGCATTACCTTCTGAACAAAAAGTTCTATTGGCATTGTATTAAAATTTTCATCAGAAATGGCTGAAAATTGCAAAAAACGAAAAATTACCTTTAAATTTTGTGTTTTTACACATAAATGGCTATAACTTCGTAACGCAAAGAGATTTTTTCACCATATTTGATACGCTGATGTACGACCACAGTCTGAGGCTACACAAAAAAAATTGTATGGTTGCACCACTAGTTGGCCTTATAATTTAACAAAACCTTTGAAATCAAGCCACCCTATGGTCATACAACTGTTTCTTCACTAAACTAAAGTGTATAGTCATAAAACTAGCTAGATGTAACACAGTTATGATCTGAGGTTGCATGCACAATTTTGTCATTGCGCCACCTACTGGTTTTGAGATAGAATAACGCATTTTTTGCCTAAAACTACTGCAACAACACATCTAAAACCATAAGTCATCATGGATTATTCCTTTCATGGCTTTGACTATAATCACTAGTGGATGTCCATTTACTCTCTAGCAACCAATGAGAATACGTTATCAACTGTTTTTGCAAGAGCTTTTTCTCTGCATCAGAACATCGCAGAGACATGGGGGTGGGCTCTTTTGACTCATTAACACCACTGTAACATTTTGTGAGCTGAGTATTGCCACTAGAAGCACCACTCATTTTTACGTCAGTGTTCTAGTTATCAATGCTCGACGAAAGAGAGGGAGAGATGACACTGAATGAAAACACCGCTTTTTAGCTGATAACTGTTATATTATTTAGTCTGAAATCAAGAGATTTTCCCAGGTTCTTTAAACTGCTCATCCGAATTCAACTTTACTTTCTGCTGTGCCCTTTTTGGCTTGACCCCGGTGATTGCTGCTTGCAGCTATATTTATTATTATTATTCTTCTTCCGCCATTGCGGTCTATGGCAGCCCATAGAACCGTAAGTAGGAAAGTTATGAAATTTGGCACACTGATAAAGGACAGTCCAATGTGTCCCCACAGCAAATTTGGAGTCTCTATCTCAAACCCGCTAGCGCCACCAACAGTCCAAAGTTGCACTTACGTTTTTGCTTATAACTTCTGATCCGTACGTCCTAGAAATGAAATTCTTGCTTCCTCTGATTCCTTGGCTCAAGACGATTCGATTGGACCCTATGACGTCATTTTCCGTCATGAAAATTTTTCCGCCATTTTGATTTATTCGTAAAACCTACTTTTGCGAACTCGTCCTAGAGTTTTTACCCGATTGCCGCGAAAATTGGTATGTAGCATCTAGAGACCCTCACGGCAAAAAGTTATTAAAAGAATTTTGATAAACCAATCCGTTGTCGTATAGCGCGTCAACAAATTTTACGTAGAGCGCAAAAAAACAGATTTTAGGCTGTATCTTCGTCAAACTTTGGCCTATTGACACGACACTTGGTACTTGTGATGCCAGTCAGGAACTGAGTGTGCATGCACAGTTTCGTCGCAGCGCCACCTAGTGGCCAGACAGATGTTTTTTACACCTATAACTTTGGCTGTGATCAACGTATTTTAACGGGACTTGATTTTTAGGAGTCCTGAATAGTCGCCGAGTCCAACGATACCAAACATGCCAGATTTCGCCTTACGGTTAGCCCTGCGCAGCAAAACAGCACTTAAAAAACATGCGCGAATATCTCCGCGAGCGTTATTCCGATCGACTCGAAAACACCATAGGAAGAACATTGCATTACCTTCTGAACAAAAAGTTCTATTGGCATTATATTAAAATTTTCATCAGAAATGGTCGAAAATTGCAAAAAACGAAAAATTACCTTTTACAATTTGTGTTTTTATACATAAATGGTTATAACTTCGCAACGAAAGGACATTTCTTCACCAGATTTGATACGCTGATGTATGAGCAGAGTCTGAGGCCACACAAAAAATTGGTATGCCTGAACCACTAGGTGGCCCTATAATTGAACAAAATCTTTCATATCAAGCAAGCCCTATGGTCATACAACTATTTCTTCACTAAACTTAAGTGTATAGTTATAAAACTAGCTAGATGTAACACAGTTATGAACTGACGTTGCATGCACAACTTTGTCATTGCGCCACCTAGTGGTTTTGAGATAGAAATATGGTATTTTTGCCTAAAACTACTCCAACAGTACATCTAAAATCTTGGGTCATCATGTATTATTCTTTCATGGCTTGGAGATCATTGGTGCATGACAATTAACTCCTTAGCAACCAATTAGGATACCTGATCAATCCTATTTACAAGAGCTATATCTCTGCATCAGAACATCGTAGAGACATGGAGGTGGTCTCTTTTGACTCATTAACACCACTGTAACATTTTGTGAGCTGAAAATTGCCACTGCAAGGACCACTCACATTTTCTTCAGTGTTCTAGTTGTCAATGCTCCTCGAGAGGAGAGGGAGAGATTACACTGAATGAAAACACAGCTTTTTTGCTGATAACTTTTATATTATTTAGTCTGAAATCAAGAGATTTTCCTAGGTTCTTTAAACTGATCATCCGAATTCAACTTTACTTTCTTCTGTGCCCTTTTTGGCTTGACCCCGGCATTGCTGCTTGCAGCTATATTTAGGGGTCAAGCCCAGAATGGGCGAAGACCCCTATTGTATCCGTTAGTTTTCTTTTTATAATAATAATTATTATTCCTCCGCCATTGCGGTCTATGGCAGCCCATAGAACCGTACGTAGGAAAGTTATGAAATTTGGCACACTGATAAAGGACACTCCAATGTGTCCCCATAGCAAATTTGGAGTCTCTATGTCTAACCCGCTAGCGCCACCAACAGTCCAAAGTTGCACTTATGTTCTTGCTTATAACTTCTGATCCGTAAGTCCTAGAAACAAAATTCTTGCTTCCTCTGATTCCTTGGCTCAAGACGATTCGATTGGACCCTATGACGTCATTTTCCGTCATGAAAATTTTTCCGCCATTTTGAATTATTCGTAAAACCTACTTTTGCGAACTCGTCCTAGAGCTTTTGCCCGATTTCCACGAAAATCGGTATGCAGCATCTACAGACCCTCACGGCAAAAAGTTATGGAATTCATTTCAATTCGTCAGTCCGTTTCCGTAAACCACGTCAAAGAATTTTATGTAGAGCTCAAAAAAATGGATTTGAGGATGTATCTTCGGCAAACTTAAGCCTATTGACACGATACTTGGTACTTGTGATGCCAGTCAGGAACTACGGGTGCATGCAGAGTTTCGTCACAGCGCCACCTAGTGGTCAGACTTATGCTTTACACGCCTATAACTTTGGCTCCGATTGACGTATTTTCACGGGACTTGTTTCTTTAGAGTTCTGAATAGTTGCCGAGTCCAACGATTCCAAACATGCCAGAATTCGCCTTACGGTTAGCCCTGAGCAGCAAAACAGCACTTAAAAAACACGTGCGAATATCTTCGCGAGCGTTATTCTGATCGACTTGAAAACACCATAGGAAGAACATTGCATTACCTTCTGAACAAAAAGTTCTATTGGCGTTATATTAAAATTTTCATCAGAAATGGCCGAAAATTGCAAAAAACGAAAAATTACCTATTACAATTTGTGTTTTTATACATAAATGGTTATAACTTCGCAACGAAAAGACATTTTTTCACCAGATTTGATACGCTGATGTATGAGCAGAGTCTGAGGCCACACAAAAAAATTGGTATGCCTGAACCACTAGGTGGCCCTATAATTGAACAAAATCTTTCATATCAAGCAAGCCCTATGGTCATACAACTATTTCTTCACTAAACTAAAGTGTATTGTCATAAAACTAGCTAGATGTAACACAGTTATGAACTGAGGTTGCATGCACAACTTTGTCATTGCGCCACCTAGTGGTTTTGAGATAGAAATATGGTATTTTTGCCTAAAACTACTCCAACAGTACATCTAAAATCTTGGGTCATCATGTATTATTCCTTTCATGGCTTGGAGATCATTGGTGCATGCCAATTAACTCCTTAGCAACCAATTAGGATACCTTATCAACCGTTTTTGCAAGGGGTATATCTCTGCGTCAGAACATTGTAGAGACATGGGGGTGGTCTCTTTTGACCCATTAACACCACTGTAACATTTTGTGAGCTGAGTTTTGCCACTGCAAGCACCACTCACATTTTCTTCAGTGTTCTAGATGTCAATGCTCCTCGAGAAGAGAGGGAGAGATTACACTGAATGAAAACACAGCTTTTTTGCTGATAACTGTTATATTATTTAGTCTGAAATCAAGAGATTTTCCTAGGTTCTTTAAACTGCTCATCCAAATTCAACTTTACTTTCTTCTGTGCCCTTTTTGGCTTGACCCCGGCATTGCTGCTTGCAGCTATATTTATTAGTTATTCTTCTTCCGTTTCTTCTTCCGCCATTGCGGTCTATGGCAGCCCATAGAACCGTACGTAGGAAAGTTATGAAATTTGGCACACTGATAAAGGACAGTCCAATGTGTCCCCATAGCAAATTTGGAGTCTCTATCTCTAACCCGCTAGCGCCACCAACAGTCCAAAGTTGCACTTATGTTTTTGCTTATAACTTCTGATCCGTAAGTCCTAGAAACAAAATTCTTGCTTCCTCTGATTCCTTGGCTCAAGCCGATTCGATTGGACCCTATGACGTCATTTTCCGTCATGAAAATTTTTCCGCCATTTTGAATTATTCGTAAAACCTACTTTTGCGAACTCGTCCTAGAGCTTTTGCCCAATTTCCACGAAAATCGGTATGTAGCATCTACAGACCATCTCGGCAAAAAGTTATGGAATTCATGTCAATTCGTCAATCCTTTTTCGTAAACCGCGTCAACGAATTTTATGTAGAGCGCAAAAAAACGGATTTGAGGCTGTATCTTCGGCAAACTTAAGCATATTGACACGATACTTGGTACTTGTGATGCCAGTCAGGAAATACGAGTGCATGCAGAGTTTCGTCACAGCGCCACCTAGTGGTCAGACTTATGCTTTACACGCCTATAACTTTGGCTCCGATTGACGTATTTTCACGGGACTTGTTTCTTTGGATTTCTGAATAGTTGCAGAGTCCAACGATACCAAACATGCCAGAATTGGCCTTACGGTTAACCCTGCGTGGCAAAACAGCACTTAAAAAACATGCTCGAATATCTCCGCGAGCGTTATTCCGATCGACTCGAAAATGCCATAGGAAGAACATTGCATTACCCTCTGAACAAAAAACTCTATTGGCGTTATATTAAAATTTTCATCAGAAATGGCCGAAAATTGCAAAAAACAAAAAATTACCTTTACATTTTGTGTTTTTTACACATAAATGGTTATAACTTCGCAACGAAAAGAGATTTTTTCACCAGATTTGATACGCTGATGTATGAGCAGAGTCTGAGGCCACACAAAAAAATTGGTATGCCTGAACCACTAGGTGGCCCTATAATTGAACAAAATATTTCATATCAAGCAAGCCCTATGGTCATACAACTATTTCTTTGCTGAACTAAAGTGTATAGTCATGAAACTAGCTAGATGTAACGCAGATATGACCCGAGGTTGCATGCACGATTCTGTCATAGATAGAAAATAGCTATATTTGCCTAACACTACTGCAACAACACATCTAAAACCATGAGTCATCATGGATTCTTCATTTCATATGGATTGGTCTATAATCACTGGTGGATGTGAATTTACTCTCTAGCAACCAATGAGAATACCTTATGAACAGTTTTGAAAGAGCTTTTTCTCTGCATCAGAACATCGTAGAGACATGGGGATGGTCTCTTTTGACTGATTTAACTTGTTGTAACATGTTGTGACCCATGTTATGCCACTGCAAACATCACTCACATATCCTTCTGTGCTCTAATGTTCCATGACTGTCAATAACAGAAGGATTATTGCAGTGGATTAGAATATAGATTATTTTTGTTGATCGGCGTTATATTAAAATTTTCATCAGAAATGGCCGAAAATTGCAAAAAACTAAAAATTACCTTTACATTTTGTGTTTTTTACACATAAATGGTTATAACTTCCTGAATTGTTGCCGAGTCCAACGATACCAAACATGCCAGAATTCGCCTTACGGTTAACCCTGCGCGGCAAAATAGCACTTACAAAACACGTGCGAATATCTCCGCGAGCGTAATTCTGATCGACTCGAAAACATCATAGGAAGAATATTGCATTACCTTCTGAACAAAAAGTTCTATTGGCATTGTATTAAAATTTTCATCAGAAATGGCCGAAAATTGCAAAAAACGAAAAATTACCTTTACATTTTGTGTTTTTTACACATAAATGGTTATAACTTCGCAACGAAAACAGATTTTTTCACCAGATTTGATACCCTGATGTATGAGCAGAGTCTGAGGCCACACAAAAAAATTGGTATGCCTGAACCACTAGGTGGCCCTATAAATGAACATAATCTTTCATATCAAGCAAGCCCTATGGTCATACAACTATTTCTTTACTGAACTAAAGTGTATAGTCATGAATCTAGCTAGATGTAACGCAGTCATGACCTGAGGTTGCATGCACGATTCTGTCATAGTGCCACCTAGTGGTTTGGAGATAGAAAATAGCTATGTTTGCCTAAAACTACTGCAACAACACATCTAAAACCATGAGTCATCATGGATTCTTCATTTCATATGGCTTGGACTATAATCACTGGTGGATGTGAATTAACTCTCTAGCAACCAATGAGAATACCTTATCAACCGTTTTTGAAAGAGCTTTGTCTTGGCATCAGAACATCGTAGAGACATGGGGATGGTCTCTTTTGACTGATTTAACTTGTTGTAACATGTTGTGACATGTTGTGTTTTATGCCACTGCAAACATCACTCACATGTCCTTCAGTGCTCTAATGTTCCATGATTGTCAATAACAGAAGGACGATTGCAGTTGACAAGAACATAGATTATTTTTGTTGATTACTTTTGTGGTTTTTTCATCTGAAATCATGAGGTTTACATAGGTTCTTTAGTATTCTTATCCAAACTCAACTTTACACCCTTCTGTGCCCTTTTCGGCTTGACCCCGGTATTGCTGCTTGCAGCTATATTTAGGGGTCAAGCCCAGAATGGGCGAAGACCCCTATTGTATCCGTTAGTTTTCTTTTTATTATTATTATTATAATAATTATTATTATTCCTCCGCCATTGCGGTCTATGGCAGCCCCTAGAACCGTACATAGGAAAGTTATGAAATTTGGCACACTGACAGAGGACAGTCCAAATAATATCCACAGCAAATTTGGAGTTTCTATCTCAAGCCTGCTAGCGCCACCAACAGTCCAAAGTTGCACTTACGTTTTTGCTTATAACTTCTGATCCGTAAGTCCTAGAAACGAAATTCTTGTCTCCTCTGATTCCTTGGCTCAAGCCGATTCGATTAGACCCTATGACGTCATTTTCCGTCATGAAAATTTTTCCGCCATTTTGAATTATTCGTAAAACCTACTTTTGCGAACTCGTCCTAGAGTTTTTGCCCGATTGCCACGAAAATCGGTATGCAGCATCTAGAGACACTCAAGGCAAAAAGTTATTAAAAGAATTTAGATAAACCAATCCGTTGTCGTATAGCGCGTCAACGAATTTTACGTAGAGCGCAAAATAACAGATTTTAGGCTGTATCTTCGTCAAACTTAGGCCTATTGACACGACACTTGGTACTTGAGATGACAGTGAGGAACTGAGTGTGCATGCACAATTTCGTGGCAGCGCCACCTAGTGGCCAGACTTATGTTTTAAACGCCTATAACTTTGGCTCAGATTGACGTATTTTCACGGGACTTGTTTCTTTGGAGTTCTGAATAGTTGCCGAGTCCAACGATACCAAACATGCCAGAATTCGCCTTACGGTTAACCCTGCGCAGCAAAATAGCGCTTAAAAAACACGCGTGAATATCTCCGCGAGCGTTTTTCCGATCGACTTGAAAACACCATAGGAAGAACATTGCATTACCTTCTGAACAAAAAGTTCTATTGGCGTTACATTCAAATTTTTATCAGAAATTGCCGAAAAATGCAAAAAACGAAAAATTACCTTAAATTTTGCATTTTTTACACATAAATGGCTATAACTTCGCAACGAAAAGAGATTTTTTCACCAGATTTGATACGCTGATGTACGACCACAGTCTGAGGCTACACAAAAATAATTTTATGCTTGCACCACTAGTTGGCCTTATAATTGAACAAAACCTTTGAAATCAAGCCACCCTATGGTCATACAACTGTTTCTTCACTAAACTAAAGTGTATATTCATAAAACTAGCTAGATGTAACACAGTTATGACCTGAGGTTGCATGCACAATTTTGTCATTTCGCCACCTACTGGTTTTGAGATAGAAATATGGCATTTTTTGCCTAAAACTACTGCAACAACACATCTAAAACCATGAGTCATCATGGATTATTCCTTTCATGGCTTTGACTATAATCACTGGTGGTTGCCAATTCACTCCCTAGCAACCAATGAGAATACCTTATCAACCGTTTTTGCAAGAGCTATATCTCTGCGTCAGAACATCGTAGAGACACGGGGGTGGGCTCTTTTGACTCATTAACACCACTGTAACATTTTGTGAGCTGAGTATTGCCACTGCAAGCACCACTCATTTTTACGTCAGTGTTCTAGTTATCAATGCTCGTCGAAAGAGAGGGAGAGATTTCACTAAATGAGAACAGCTTTTTTGCTGATAACTGTTATATTGTTTTGTCTGAAATCAAGAGATTTTCCTAGGTACTTTAAACTGCTCATCCGAAGTCAACTTTACTTTCTGCTGTGCCCTTTTTGGCTTGACCCCGGTGATTGCTGCTTGCAGCTATATTTAGGGGTCAAGCCCCGAAGGGGCGAAGACCCCTATTGTATTTGTTAGTTTTCTTCTTATTATTATTAGTTATTCTTCTTCCGTTTCTTCTTCCGCCATGGCGGTCTATGGCAGCCCATAGAACCGTACGTAGGAAAGTTATGAAATTTGGCACACTGATAAAGGAGAGTCCAATGTGTCCCCACAGCAAATTTGGAGTCTCTATCTTTAACCCTCTAGCGCCACCAACAGTCCAAATTTGCACTTACGTTTTTGCTTATAACTTCTGATCTGTAAGTCCTAGAAACAAAATTCTTGTTTCCTCTGATTCCTTGGCTCAAGACGATTCGATTTGACCATATGACGTCATTTTCCGTCATGGAAATTTTTCCGCCATTTTGAATTATTCGTAAAACCTACTTTTGCGAACTCGTCCTAGAGCTTTTGCCCAATTTCCACGAAAATCGGCATGTAGCATCTACAGACCCTCACGGCAAAAAGTTATGGAATTCATGTCAATTCGTCCATCCGTTTCCGTAAACCGCGTCAACGAATTTTACGTAGAGCGCAAAAAAACGGATTTGAGGCTGTATCGTCGCCAAACTTAAGCCTATTGACACGATACTTGGTACTTGTGATGCGAGTCAGGAACTTAGGGTGCATGCAGAGTTTCGTCACAGCGCCACCTAGTTGTCAGACTTATGTTTTAAACGCCTATGACGTTGGCTCCGATTGACATATTTTCACGGGACTTGTTTCTTTGGAGTTCTGAATAGTTGCCGAGTCCAACGATACCAAACATGCCAGAATTCGTCTTACGGTTAGCCCTGTGCATTAAAATAGCGCTTAAAAAACATGCGCGAATAACTCCGCGAGCGTTTTTCCGATCGAGTCGAAAACACCATAGGAAGAACATTGCTTTACCTTCTGAACAAAAAGTTCTATTGGCGTTATATTAAAATTTTCATCAGAAATGGCCGAAAATTGCAAAAAACTAAAAATTACCTTTAAAATTTGTGGTTTTTACACATAAATGGTTATAACTTCACAACGAAAAGAGATTTTTTCACCAGATTTGATACGCTGATGTATGAGCAGAGTCTGAGGCCACACAAAAAAATTGGTATGCCTGAACCACTAGGTGGCCCTATAATTGAACATAATCTTTCATATCAAGCAAGCCCTATGGTCATACAACTATTTCTTTACTGAACTAAAGTGTATACTCATGAAACTAGCTAGATGTAACGCAGTCATGACCTGAGGTTGCATGCACGATTCTGTCATAGTGCCACCTAGTGGTTTGGAGATAGAAAATAGCTATATTTGCCTAAAACTACTGCAACAACACATCTAAAACCATGAGTCATCATGGATTCTTCATTTCATATGGCTTGGACTATAATCACTGGTGGATGTGAATTTACTCTCTAGCAACCAATGAGAATACCTTATCAACCGTTTTTGAAAGAGCTTTTTCTTTGCATCAGAACATCGTAGAGACATGGGGATGGTCTCTTTTGACTGATTTAACTTGTTGTAACATGTTTTGTTTTATGCCACTGCAAACATCACTCACATGTCCTTCAGTGCTCTAATGTTCCATGATTGTCAATAACAGAAGGACGATTGCAGTAGACAATAACATAGATTATTTTTGTTGATTACTTTTGCGTTTTTTTCATTTGACATCATGAGGTTTACATAGGTTCTTTAGTATTCTTATCCAAACTCAACTTTACACCCTTCTGTGCCCTTTTCGGCTTGACCCCGGTATTGCTGCTTGCAGCTATATTTATTATTATTATTATTAGTTATTCTTCTTCCGCCATTGCGGTCTATGGCAGCCCATAGAACCGTACGTAGGAAAGTTATGAAATTTGGCACACTGATAAAGGACAGTCCAATGTGTCCCCACAGCAAATTTGGAGTCTCTATCTCTTACCCGCTAGCGCCACCAACAGTCCAAAGTTGAACTTATGTTTTTGCTTATAACTTCTGATCCGTAAGTCCTAGAAATGAAATTCTTGTTTCCTCTGATTCCTTGGCTCAAGACGATTCGATTGGACCCTATGACGTCATTTTCCGTCATGAAATTTTTTCCGCCATTTTGAATTAATCGTAAAACCTACTTTTGCGAACTCGTCCTAGAGTTTTTACCCGATTGCCGCGAAAATTGGTATGTAGCATCTAGAGACCCTCACGGCAAAAAGTTATCAAAAGAATTTCGATAAACCAATCCGTTGTCGTATAGCGCGTCAACAAATTTTACGTAGAGCGCAAAAAACAGATTTTAGGCTGTATCTTCGTCAAACTTAGGCCTATTGACACGACACTTGGTACTTGTGATGCCAGTCAGGAACTGAGTGTGCATGCACAGTTTCGTCGCAGCGCCACCTAGTGGCCAGACAGATGTTTTTTACACCTATAACTTTGGCTGTGATCAACGTATTTTGACGGGACTTGATTTTTAGGAGTCCTGAATAGTCGCCGAGTCCAACGATGCCAAACATGCCAGATTTCGCCTTACGGTTAGCCCTGCGCAGCAAAACAGCACTTAAAAAACATGCGCGAATATCTCCGCGAGCGTTATTCCGATCGACTCGAAAACACCATAGGAAGAACATTGCGTTACCTTCTGAACAAAAAGTTCTATTGGCGTTATATTAAAATTTTCATCAGAAATGGCCGAAAATTGCAAAAAACGAAAAATTACCTTTTACAATTTGTGTTTTTATACATAAATGGTTATAACTTCGCAACGAAAATAAATTTTTTCACCAGATTTGATACGCTGATGTATGAGCAGAGTCTGAGGCCACACAAAAAAATTGGTATGCCTGAACCACTAGGTGGCCCTATAATTGAACAAAATCTTTCATATCAAGCAAGCCCTATGGTCATACAACTATTTCTTCACTAAACTAAAGTGTATAGTCATAAAACTAGCTAGATGTAACACAGTTATGAACTGAGGTTGCATGCACAACTTTGTCATTGCGCCACCTAGTGGTTTTGAGATAGAGATATGGTATTTTTGCCTAAAACTACTCCAACAGTACATCTAAAATCTTGAGTCATCATGTATTATTCCTTTCATGGCTTGGAGATCATTGGTGCATGCCAATTAACTCCTCAGCAACCAATTAGGATACCTTATCAATCCTTTTTACAAGAGCTATATCTCTGCATCAGAACATCGTAGAGACATGGGGTGGTCTCTTTTGACTTATTAACACCACTGTAACATTTTGTGAGCTGAGAATTGCCACTACAAGCACCACTCACATTTTCTTCAGTGTTCTGGTTGTCAATGCTCCTCGAGAAGAGAGGGAGAGATGACTGAAAACACAGCTTTTTTGCTGATAACTGTTATATTATTTAGTCTGAAATCAAGAGATTTTCCCAGGTTCTTTAAACTGCTCATCCGAATTCAACTTTACTTTCTTTTGTGCCCTTTTTGGCTTGACCCCGGCATTGCTGCTTGCAGCTATATTTAGGGGTCAAGCCCCGAAGGGGCGAAGACCCCTATTGTATTTGTTAGTTTTCTTATTAGGGGTCAAGCCCCGAAGGGGCGAAGACCCCTATTGTATCCGTTAGTTTTCTTTTTATTATTATTAGTTATTCTTCTTCCGCCATTGCGGTCTATGGCAGCCCATAGAACCGTACGTAGGAAAGTTATGAAATTTGGCACACTGATAAAGGACACTCCAATGTGTCCCCACAGCAAATTTGGAGTCTCTATGTCTAACCCGCTAGCGCCACCAACAGTCCAAAGTTGCACTTATGTTTTTGCTTATAACTTCTGATCCGTAAGTCCTAGAAACGAAATTCTTGTTTCCTCTGATTCCTTGGCTCAAGACGATTCGATTGGACCCTATGACGTCAATTTCCGTCATGAAAATTTTTCCGCCATATTGAATTATTCGTAAAACCTACTTTTGCGAACTCGTCCTAGAGTTTTTACCCGATTGCCGCGAAAATTGGTATGTAGCATCTAGAGACCCTCACGGCAAAAAGTTATCAAAAGAACTTCGATAAACCAATCCGTTGTCGTATAGCGCGTAAACAAATTTTATGTAGAGCACAAAAAAACAGATTTTAGGCTGTATCTTCGTCAAACTTAGGCCTATTGACACGACACTTGGTACTTGTGATGCCAGTCAGGAACTGAGTGTGCATGCACAGTTTCGTCGCAGCGCCTCCTAGTGGCCAGACAGATAATTTTTACACCTATAACTTTGGCTGTGATCAACGTATTTTGACGGGACTTGATTTTTAGGAGTCCTGAATAGTCGCCGAGTCCAACGATACCAAACATGCCAGATTTCGCCTTACGGTTAGCCCTGCGCAGCAAAACAGCACTTAAAAAACATGCGCGAATATCTCCGCGAGCGTTATTCCGATCGACTCGAAAACACCATAGGAAGAACATTGCATTACCTTCTGAACAAAAAGTTCTATTGGCGTTATATTAAAATTTTCATCAGAAATGGCCGAAAATTGCAAAAAACGAAAAATTACCTTTTACAATTTGTGTTTTTATACATAAAGGGTTATAACTTCGCAACGAAAATAATTTTTTTCACCAGATTTGATACGCTGATGTATGAGCAGAGTCTGAGGCCACACAAAAAAATTGGTATGCCTGAACCACTAGGTGGCCCTATAATTGAACAAAATATTACATATCAAGCAAGCCCTATGGTCATACAACTATTTCTTCAATAACCTAAGGTGTATAGTTATAAAACAAGCTAGATGTAACACAGTTATGAACTGAGGTTGCATGCACAACTTTGTCATTGCGCCACCTAGTGGTTTTGAGATAGAAATATGGTATTTTTGCCTAAAACTACTCCAACAGTACATCTAAATGTATTATTCCTTTCATGGCTTGGAGATCATGGGTGCATGCCAATTAACTCCTTAGCAACCAATTAGGATACCTTATCAATCCTTTTTACAAGAGCTATATCTCTGCATCAGAACATCGTAGAGACATGGGGGTGGTCTCTTTTGACTCATTAACACCACTGTAACATTTTGTGAGCTGAGAATTGCCACTGCAAGCACCACTTACATTTTCTTCAGTGTTCTAGTTGTCAATGCTCCTCGAGAAGAGAGGGAGAGATTACACTGAATGAAAACACAGCTTTTTGCTGATAACTGTTATTTTACTTAGTCTGAAATCAAGAGATTTTCTTAGGTTCTTTAAACTGATCATCCGAATTCAACTTTACTTTCTTCTGTGCCCTTTTTGGCTTGACCCCGGCATTGCTGCTTGCAGCTATATTTATTATTATAATAATTATTCTGCTTCTTCTTCTTCTTCTTCTTCTTCTTCTTCCGCCATTGCGGTCTATGGCAGCCCATAGAACCGTACGTAGGAAAGTTATGAAATTTGGCACACTGATAAAGGACAGTCCAATGTGTCCCCACAGCAAATTTGGAGTCTCTATCTCTAACCCGCTAGCGCCACCAACAGTCCAAAGTTGAACTTATGTTTTTGCTTATAACTTCTGATCCGTAAGTCCTAGAAACAAAATTCTTGTTTCCTCTGATTCCTTGGCTCAAGACGATTCGATTGGACCCTATGCCGTCATTTTCCGTCATTAAAATTTTTCCGCCATTTTGAATTATTCGTAAAACCTACTTTTGCGAACTCGTCCTAGAGTTTTTACCCGATTGCTGCGAAAATTGGTATGTAGCATCTAGAGACCCTCACGGCAAAAAGTTATTAAAAGAATTTTAATAAACCAATCCGTTGTCGTATAGCGTGTCAACAAATTTTACTTAGAGCGCAAAAAAACTGATTTTAGGCTGTATCTTCGTCAAACTTAGGCCTATTGACACGACACTTGGTACTTGTGATGCCAGTCATAAACTGAGTGTGCATGCACAGTTTCGTCGCAGCGCCACCTAGTGGCCAGACAGATGATTTATACACCTATAACTTTGGCTGCGATCAACGTATTTTGACGGGACTTGATTTTTAGGAGTCCTGAGTAGTCGCCGAGTCCAACGATACCAAACATGCCAGATTTCGCTTTACCGTTAGCCCTGCGCAGCAAAACAGCACTTAAAAAACACGCGCGAATATCTCCGCGAGCGTTATTCCGATCGACTCGAAAACACCATAGGAAGAATATTGCATTACCTTCTGAACAAAAAGTTCTATTGGCGTTATATTAAAATTTTCATCAGAAATGGCCGAAAATTGCAATAAACGAAAAATTACCTTTAGATTTTGTGGTTTTTACACATAAATGGTTATAACTTCGCAACGAAAAGAGATTTTTTCACCAGATTTGATACGCTGATGTATGAGCAGAGTCTGAGGCCACACAAAAAAATTGGTATGCCTGAACCACTAGGTGGCCCTATAATTGAACAAAATATTTCATATCAAGCAAGCCCTATGGTCATACAACTATTTCTTTGCCGAACTAAAGTGTATAGTCATGAAACTAGCTAGATGTAACGCAGTCATGACCTGAGGTTGCATGCACGATTCTGTCATAGCGCCCCCTAGTGGTTTGGAGATAGAAAATAGCTATTTTTGCATAAATCTACTGCAACAGCACATCTAAAACCATGAGTCATCATGGATTATTCTTTTCATGGCTTTGACTATAATCACTGGTGGTTGCCAATTCACTCCCTAGCAATCAATGAGAATACCTTATCAACCGTTTTGCAAAAGCTATATCTCTGCATCAGAACATCGTATAAACATGAGGGTGATCTCTTTTGACTCATTAACAACACTGTAACATTTTGAGAGCTGAGAATTGCCACTGCAAGCACCACTCATTTTAACGTCAGTGTTCTGGTTATCAATGCTCGTCGAAAGAGAGGGAGAGATTTACTAAATGAGAACACAGCTTTTTTGCTGATAACTGTTATATTGTTTTGTCTGAAATCAAGAGATTTTCCTAGACTCTTTAAACTGCTCATCCGAAGTCAACTTTACGTTCTGCTGTGCCCTTTTTGGCTTGACCCCGGTGATTGCTGCTTGCAGCTATATTGGCAATTGTTTCTGTTAATAAATTTTTCTTCTTCCGCCATTGTGGTCTATGGCAGCCCATAGAACCGGACATAGGAAAGTTATGAAATTTGGCACACTGATAAAGGACAGTCCAATGTGTCCCCACAGCAAATTTGGAGTCTCTATCTCTAACCCGCTAGCGCCACCAACAGTCCAAAGTTGAACTTATGTTTTTGCTTATAACTTCTGATCCGTACGTCCTAGAAATGAAATTCTTGTTTCCTCTGATTCCTTGGCTCAAGACGATTCGATTGGACCCTATGACGTCATTTTCCGTCATGAAAAATTTTCCGGCATTTTGAAATATTCGTAAAACCTACTTTTGCGAACTCGTCCTAGAGTTTTTACCCGATTGCCGCGAAAATTGGTATGTAGCATCTAGAGACCCTCACGGCAAAAAGTTATTAAAATATTTTTGATAAACCAATCCGTTGTCGTATAGTGCGTCAACAAATTTTACATAGAGCGCAAAAAAACAGAGTTTAGGCTGTATCTTCGCCAAACTTAGGCCTATTGACACGACACTTGGTACTTGTGATGCCAGTCAGGAACTGAGTGTGCATGCACAGTTTCGTTGCAGTGCCACCTAGTGGCCAGACGAATGTTCTATACGCCTATAACTTTGGCTGTGATCAATGTATTTTGACGGGACTTGATTTTTAAGAGTCCTGAATAGTCGCTGAGTCCAACGATACCAAGCATGCCAGATTTTGCCTTACGGTTAGCCCTGCGCAGCAAAACAGCACTTAAAAAACACGCGCGAATATCTCCGCGAGCGTAATTCTGATCGACTCGAAAACATCATAGAAAGAATATTGCATTACCTTCTGAACAAAAAGTTCTATTGGCGTTATATTAAAATTTTCATCAGAAATGGCCGAAAATTGCAAAAAACGAAAAATTACCTTTAAATTTTGTGTTCTTTACATATAAATTGTTATAACTTCGTAAAGCAAAGAGATTTTTTCACCATATTTGATACGCTGATGTACGACCACAGTCTGAGGCTACACAAAAAAAATAGTATGCTTGCACCACTAGTTGGCCTTATAATTGAACAAATTCTTTAAAATCAAGCCACCCTATGGTCATACAACTGTTTCTTCACTAAACTAAAGTGTATAGTCATAAAACCAGCTAGATGTAACACAGTTATGACCTGAGGTTGCATGCACAATTTTGTCATTGCGCCACCTAGTGGTTTTGAGATAGAATATGGTATTTTTGCCTAAAACTACTCCAACAGTACATCTAAAATCTTGGGTCATCATGTATTATTCCTTTCATGGCTTGGAGATCATTGGTGCATGCCAATTAACTCCTTAGCAACCAATTAGGATACCTTATCAACCGTTGTTGCAAGAGCTATATCTCTGCTTCAGAACATTGTAGAGACATGGGGGTGGTCTCTTTTGACTCATTAACACCACTGTAACATTTTGTGAGCTGAGTATTGCCACTGCAAGCACCACTCACATTTTCTTCAGTGTTCTAGTTGTGAATGCTCCTTGAGAAGAGAGGGAGAGATTACACTGAATGAAAACACAGCTTTTTTGCTGATAACTGTTATATTATTTAGTCTGAAATCAAGAGATTTTCCTAGGTTCTTTAAACTGCTCATCCGAATTCAACTTTACTTTCTTCTGTGCCCTTTTTGGCTTGACCCCGGCATTGCTGCTTGCAGCTATATTTAGGGGTTCAAGCCCGTAGGGCTGAAACCCTATTGTAATTGTTAAGATTTTTATTTATTATTATTATTTTGCCGTAAAACGGAATGTGCAGACCAAACCGTAAGGCCTAGAGACTTGAAACTTGGTCAAATGGTAGGACCCAATTTGGGGAGAGGTTGATAGAGTATCAACCCGATTGGCCTATAGGTGGCGCTATAGCAATAACAAACGCGTTGATGATCATAACTCCCACAAATCTTGTCCAAATGTCAAGTGTCTTATATCACTGGAATCATTGCGTCAAGTCGAACAAAACGTATATCTCCGATTTCATTTCCGCCATTGAAAATTTTTCGCTATTTTCGATTTTGTCGAAAAAAAAAAACGAACTTGTCCTAGGTTTTTCGTCCGATCGGAACCGTTCCAGTGCTGTAATATTCCTTGGAGTGTGAATATGAAAAGTTATCAAAAAAAAGTGGAACTTTAGACTCGCCGTCGTCAAGCCACGCCCAAACGCCCCCAATGGGCGGAGCCTCTTGGACTTAAATGGCTATAACTTGGGATTGGAAAGAGGTATCAACACCAAATTTGGTACACATATACAATGGACTATTCTGGGGTCACGAAACAAAAATTGCGCCGCTTGACCACTAGCTGGCGCTATAAGACCACCTCAACTTTGAAGGTCTGTAACTACAGAAATATGGGACCGATCAACTTGACATTTGGCACCGGTGCTCCTGGTCTAGGGTACTATCTGTGTCTTAAAGGAATTTCGCGTAGCTCAAAAAACATGGCCGCCATCGGCCAATCAAGAAAAAGCAGGTATTAGACAGGGTTAACGGAGGCCGATCAAAACGAAACGCGTTGGGCCTGTTTGTCTCTTGGCCATGAAGGTCTGTGCAGAGTAAGAAAAAATTCGGCCTCCGGGAGGCGCTATCACGTTTTTTCAGTGTTTAAGTGATTGTGTATTATGCAGTGTTTTAGATATCAACAAGATCCTCATATCATTTAATAGAGGTACTTATAATGAACAACTTTCCCTCAAGCAGCACTTGTCTCAGTCGAATCGTTTGTTAGATATTCATCATTTTCTTATAAACCTACTTTTGCGAACTAGTCCTAGGTTTTTTGACCGATCTGAACCAATCCAGTGCTGGAATATTCCTTAGACACTGAATATCAATAATTATCAAAAAAAAGTTGAACTTTGCACTCGTCGTTGCAATACCACAGTCAAAAGTACGAAGAGGCGGTGCCACAAATACTTAAATGGCTATCATTTATGATAGGAATCAGATATCAACACGAAATTTGGTACACATATGTATAGACCTAGGCCGAGGTCACATGCAAAAAATTTCAGAGATTGTCCACTAGGTGGCGCTATAACCTAAGAACAAAGAACGATGACTATAGCATATGTATACGACACATAAATATTTGTCTGACCTACTTGTTATTTTGCACTTAACATCTGCTTTCAGATTCTTATAAGGGTCTATTAGGATAATTACATATCTTAGAAAACATGCGACCAAAAGCCAGCCAGCATTAACCATGTACGAGTCCAGCGTAATGGTTTGAGATTACAACTAAACTGATGGGCCTGTTTGTCTTATGTTCTCAAGTGTCTGTGAGGATTTTTGGCTCATCATTCCGGAAATATTTGCATCTAGAACAACGGGTGTTACGTTAACTGTACCCTAGATCAGTGGTTCTCAAAATTATTCCTGGAGGCCCACTGCTCTGCACATATACAAAAGTCTTCTATTTTAAACAAATCTACTTTAATCATCAGTAGAGATTTGTATGAACTGAACTGATTGTGTCAGATGAGAGAATCATACAAAATGTGCCGAGCATTGGGTCTCGAGAAACCACCGCGTTTCAGTGAGTTGAAAGTACTTCTCTAGATGTTTATGTTTATATGAAAAACTATTTTGTGAATTTACTGTACTATATCTATTTAATTTTATAATCAAATCATCAAAATGTATTAAAACTAATTAAAATCTAATTATCTCCACTTCTGTTTTCAAATTAAAATATGAACAATTTATATATACATATATATTAATTTTAGAAACTCATTACTATAATATTACAATCAAATAGTTTAAATTAAAACTTGTTTAAAGGTTGAACTGCAGATTAGTATGGTTTACATCTAGGCAAATATTCACTTCTACATTCATTTCTGTTCTTATAAAAAAGTTATAATTTTTTTTTCTAGAATATTTACTCTATTAATACATAACTGAGTATTATGTAAGGATTTACAATCATAAGATGTATAACATTGAAAGAGTTTAATAAGTCCACTAGGTATGGCATCAAATACAACTGCAAATTCCTTAGCAGTTACTGGAATCTTATAGTGATTGAGGAATTCACAATAATTAAAGAGGTGACCATCATCTTTAAATAACTGCCTCACTAATATTATATTATTATCATACCAATTTCTATAAAATAAGGATCTGTTTCTTGTATAGAATATTCTTGTTATTCCAAATAACAGATCTATGTGGAGAAAAGTTATGTTTTTATATGAGCATCCAAGAAAACAAACCTGTTTATGGAAACCTGACAGTTTTATGGGAAACTTGTTTATATCAAAATTGTATCGCAAAAAAAATTCCAAACCACCCAATTTCTTAAAAATCATTTCTGGTATGATGTTCCATATACTACCTTTGCAACTTCAGTAACTTTTTATCCACTTATTTTTAAAAACACAGTTAGCAGTATTAAAATCTAGTAAAAAAAAGTATCCTCCTTTCTCAACTGGATTGCATACAATTGACTTTTTAATGTAGTGCTTCACTGCTGGGTCTGTCGTTCATACGTGGATTACTCAGTTAGCTGGATTTCATTGTTGACGATTTAGCTTCATGTTGAATTATTTGTTTCTTCGAAGGTCATCCTAGAGTTGTTGTTATAGTAACATGTCCGTAAGGTTAAAACTGCTCGGGATTCAAATTCAACTCGTAATAAAAATGATACATTTAATATTTTAGTAATGTTATTTAAAAAAACTATATAATATAAAAAACATAATTAAGACTGTGTTTTAAGGACTAGTCTGAAGAATTAGTAGTTAGTTAGGGCTAATCAGTCTAACTATTTGGATTTAAATATATTTTAAATAATTTAAATATTTTTTCACATGATACTTAAAGCAGTTATGTTCAATCATGAAGACAAAAATGTATGACTAACTTTGAATACTAGTCTTAGAGATTAATGTTACTGACCATTGGTTTAAGTGTAGTTACAGACTAAAATTTAGGCTTAAGTTTTAGTTGTCTTACTTGAAAATAGCTTACACTGGCCTACCTTTAAATATATCTGGGCCATAGTTTTGTCTTAAGATGTACACCAGAAATGTTTTTTATAAGGTTTGTTTGTAAAAAGTACCTAAATGTTTTTACATAACTAATGGCTAGTCATGCATCAATCTAAACCTGTGGGAAACAACCCAATAAAGTTATAAAGCTTCAAATGTTGTCTTAGAATTTTTCAAATCCTAAAGGTATGAAAAAGATTGCTGTAAATATGTGGATCCTTAAAGAACAATAATAGGCCAACATTAGAAATAATAACTAATAATCATACATAAAGAGAATATATATTTGGTTATCAGAAGCTTTAGTATTCTAATCTACTTTCCAGAACATAAACATGTCATGATGTATCTTATAAAGTTTTTAATAATTGTTTATAGAATTATTGCAATGAAATTGTAATGTTATGATACAATTGGTTATTTTAAATGTAAATGATTTGCTGAAAACTTACTCTAGCACAGCACATGTGTGAACACTTATAAGTGCTTAATAGCAAATCTGACTGACATTTGCTTAATGACATCATTTGTTATTAACTCCATTTGATATAAACAACACATCTGTATCAGTTATGTATGGACATAGCCAGTGGTTAAATATAAAAAAATGTAGAGCTTTAGTACTACTTTTAGGCCTACTATAATATGACAGAGGCTGTTATCTGAAATACTTGTATGTTTGCACATAATATCTATGTCAAAGAATATATATGTTCTATAAGAACAATTACTTTTGTTAAAAAAATGTCTAAAAGATTTAAACAAGCAAACATTTAGTAAGACCTACAGAATAGATCTTTATGAACTAAAATGACTGTTTCAGATGAGAGAAACATACAAAATGTGCAGAGCATGTTTGTGTATATGTTCCTTTTGTCCATAAAAATATATACGGTTTAATAACTTGCATACCTCACTTTATTTACCTAATTAAAACAGAAAGCCTTCATGGTACTCGATTAAAGGACATGAACATGAATCTGCTAAATGAAATGATATTTGTTATTGACAGGATTTAATAACACCATCCACCATTCTGATAACGTATCTGGTTGTTTTATTAAATTGTTTCAGTTCTTACACTCAACAACAGTAAAGCCAGTGCAGTACAATTTTCTCTACACTGTGTATATATATATATATATATATATATATATATATATATATATATATATATATATATATATATATATATATATATATATATATATATATATATATATCAAATACAAAAACAACTTTGCAAAAGTATAGCTATCACACAGTCATTTTGAAAATGGCCCTGACGAACGGCCCCTAAAGCTTATGACAAAGCATACAATGTATTATTGAGATCAGGCAATATACTCAAATTCCTTATTGTGGATTTTAGGTGCAATTTTCCGTTATGTCCACTAGATGGCAGAAGAGGATCAATCACTGGCTGACATTTGAACTCACAGAAAACACAGAATATGATTACTCTTTAACTAATTCTACTATTAATAGAAATCTGTTCACATTTAAAGGTGCAGTGTGTAATTTTTAGAAGGATCTCTTGACAGAAATGCAAAATGATATACAAAACTATATTATCAGGGGTGTATAAAGACCTTTCATAATGAACCGGTATGTGTTTATTAGCTTAGAACGAGACCTTTTTATCTACAAACACCAAGGTCCCCTTACATGGAAGTCAACATTTTGTGGCGCCATTTTTCTACAGAAGCCCCTAACGGACAAATGTTTTACTAAGTTGTCTCCGACGATGACAGGTTTGTCTGGTGGCGGCTACCGTAGCTTCTCTATGTGTTTCAAAAGCGAGGGGTGAGCAGTGGACTAAGCCATTGGTTGCATTTCGTGACCTCACCACTAGATGCCACTAAAATGTACACACTGCACCTTTAACTTCATGATTTTACTGTTATAATATTAAAATCAAATTTAGTGAAAGACTACCACTTCAATTGTTCTGAGTTGTCAGTTTTATCACTCATGTCACCTTATGATAGCTGTGAAACGTGAACATAACTTTGGAGGCACTTACACGACATTTGCAGTAAGAATTATATTTTTATGTTTTTTATAAAAAAAAACTACATACAAAATGAGTGTGTAACCATGTCAGTATTAAGTCTTGTTCTTTAACAGTCTTGTTTCTACTTTCTCAGGTAAACGTGTATGTGTATAATATACAATGCAGAATATCTATATGGCCATGTCCTTAAACGTCTTGTGATCCCAAATAGCTTGAACCCCGCTAATCGCTGCTTGCAGCTATATTTAGGGGTCAAGCCCCGAAGGGGCGAAGACCCCTATTGTATTTGTTAGTGTTCTTATTATTATTAGGGGTCAAGCCCCGAAGGGGCGAAGACCCCTATTGTATCCGTTAGTTTTCTTTTTATTATTATTATTCTTCTTCCGCCATTGCGGTCTATGGCAGCCCATAGAACCGTACGTAGGAAAGTTATGAAATTTGGCACACTGATAAAGGACAGTCCAATGTGTCCCCACAGCAAATTTGGAGTCTCTATCTCTAACCCGCTAGCGCCACCAACAGTCCAAAGTTGAACTTATGTTTTTGCTTATAACTTCTGATCCGTAAGTCCTAGAAACGAAATTCTTGTTTCCTCTGATTCCTTGGCTCAAGACGATTCGATTTGACCCTATGACGTCATTTTCCGTCATGGAAATTTTTCCGCCATTTTGAATTATTTGTAAAACCTACTTTTGCGAACTCGTCCTAGAGCTTTTGCCCAATTTTAACGAAAATCGGTATGTAGCATCTACAGACCCTCACGGCAAAAAGTTATCAAAAGAATTTCGATAAACCAATCCGTTGTCGTATAGCGCATCAACAAATTTTACGTAGAGCGCAAAAAAACAGATTTTAGGCTGTATCTTCGTCAAACTTTGGCCTATTGACACGACACTTGGTACTTGTGATGCCAGTCAGGAACTGAGTGTGCATGCACAGTTTCGTCGCAGCGCCACCTAGTGGCCAGACAGATGTTTCTTACACCTATAACTTTGGCTGTGATCAACGTATTTTGACGGGACTTGATTTTTAGGAGTCCTGATTAGTCGCCGAGTCCAACGATACCAAACATGCCAGATTTCGCCTTACGGTTAGCCCTGCGCAGCAAAACAGCACTTAAAAAACATGCGCGAATATCTCCGCGAGCGTTATTCCGATCGACTCGAAAACACCATAGGAAGAACATTGCATTACCTTCTGAACAAAAAGTTCTATTGGCGTTATATTAAAATTTTCATCAGAAATGGCCGAAAATTGCAAAAAACGAAAAATTACCTTTAGATTTTGTGTTTTTTACACATAAATGGTTATAACTTCGCAACGAAAAGAGATTTTTTCACCAGATTTGATACGCTGATGTATGAGCAGAGTCTGAGGCCACACAAAAAAATTGGTATGCCTGAACCACTAGGTGGCCCTATAATTGAACAAAATCTTTCATATCAAGCAAGCCCTATGGTCATACAACTATTTCTTCACTAAACTAAAGTGTATAGTCATAAAACTAGCTAGATGTAACACAGTTATGAACTGAGGTTGCATGCACAACTTTGTCATTGCGCCACCTAGTGGTTTTGAGATAGAAATATGGTATTTTTGCCTAAAACTACTCCAACAGTACATCTAAAATCTTGGGTCATCATGTATTATTCCTTTCATGGCTTGGAGATCATTGGTGCATGCCAATTCACTCCTTAGCAACCAATAAGGATACCTTATCAATCCTTTTTACAAGAGCTATATCTCTGCATCAGAACATCGTAGAGACATGGGGGTGGTCTTTTTTGACTCATTAACACCACTGTAACATTTTGTGAGCTGAGAATTGCCACTGCAAGCACCACTCACATTTTCTTTAGTGTTCTAGTTGTCAATGCTCCTCGAGAAGAGAGGGAGAGATGACACTGAATGAAAACACAGCTTTTTTGCTGATAACTGTTATATTATTTAGTCTGAAATCAAGAGATTTTCCCAGGTTCTTTAACCTGTTCATCCGAATTCAACTTTACTTTCTTATGTGCCCTTTTTGGCTTGACCCCGGCATTGCTGCTTGCAGCTATATTTATAATAATTATTCTGCTTCTTCTTCCGCCATTGCTGTCTATGGCAGCCCATAGAACCGTACGTAGGAAAGTTATCAAATTTGGCACACTGATAAAGGACAGTCCAAATATTATCCACAGCAAATTTGGAGTCTCTATCTCAAACCCGCTAGCGCCACCAACAGTCCAAAGTTGCACTTATGTTTTTGCTTATAACTTTTGATCCGTAAGTCCTAGAAACGAAATTCTTGTTTCCTCTGATTCCTTGGCTCAAGCCGATTCGATTGGACCCTATGAAGTCATTTTCCGTCATGAAAATTTTTCCGCCATTTTGAATTATTCGTAAAACCTACTTTTGCGAACTCGTCCTAGAGTTTTTACCCGATTGCCGCAAAAATTGGTATGTAGCATCTAGAGACCCTCACGGCAAAAAGTTATTAAAAGAATTTTGATAAATCAATCCGTTGTTGTATAGCGCGTCAACACATTTTACGTAGAGCGCAAAAAAACAGATTTTATGCTGTATCTTCGTCAAACTTAGGCCTATTGACACGACACTTGGTACTTGTGATGCCAGTCAGGAACTGAGTGTGCATGCACAGTTTCGTCGCTGCGCCACCTAGTGGCCAGACAGATGTTTTATACACCTTTAACTTTGGCTGCGATCAACGTATTTTGACGGGACTTGATTTTTAAGAGTCCTGAATAGTCGCCGAGTCCAACGATACCAAACATGCCAGATTTCGTCTTACGGTTAGCCCTGTGCATAAAAATAGCGCTTAAAAAACACGCGCGAATAACTCCGCCAGCGTTATTCCGATCGACTCGAAAACACCATAGGAAGAACATTGCATTACCTTCTGAACAAAAAGTTCTATTGGCGTTATATTAAAATTTTCATCAGAAATGGCCGAAAATTGCAAAAAACGAAAAATTAACTTTATAATTTGTGGTTTTTACACATAAATGGTTATAACTTCGCAACGAAAAGAGATTTTTTCACCAGATTTGATACGCTGATGTATGAGCAGAGTCTGAGGCCACACAAAAAAAATGGTATGCCTGAACTACTAGGTGGCCCTATAATTGAACAAAATATTTCATATCAAGCAAGCCCTATTGTCATACAACTATTTCTTTGCCGAACTAAAGTGTATAGTCATGAAACTAGCTAGATGTAACGCAGTCATGACCTGAGGTTGCATGCACGATTCTGTCATAGCGCCCCCTAGTGGTTTGGAGATAGAAAATAGCTATTTTTGCATAAATCTACTGCAACAGCACATCTAAAACCATGAGTCATCATGGATATTCCTTTCATGGCTTTGACTATAATCACTGGTGGTTGCCAATTCACTCCCTAGCAACCAATGAGAATACCTTATCAACCGTTTTGCAAGAGCTATAACTCTGCATCAGAACATCGTAGAGACACGGGGGTTGGCTCTTTTGACTCATTAACAACACTGTAACATTTTGAGAGCTGAGTATTGCCACTGCAAGCACCACTCATTTTTACGTCAGTGTTCTAGTTATCAATGCTCGTCGAAAGAGAGGGAGAGATTTCACTAAATGAGAACACAGCTTTTTTGCTGATAACTGTTATATTGTTTTGTCTGAAATTATTTTTTTGTCATTGCGCCACCTACTGGTTTTGAGATAGAATATGGCATTTTTTGCCAAAAACTACTGCAACAACACATCTAAAACCATGAGTCATCATGGATTATTCCTTTCATGGCTTTGACTATAATCACTAGAGGATGTCCATTTACTCTCTAGCAACCAATGAGAATACGTTATCAACTGTTTTTGCAAGAGCTTTTTCTCTGTATCAGAACATCACAGAGACATGGGGATGGTCTCTTTTGACTCTTTTAACTTGTTGTAACATGTTGTGACCCATGTTTGCCCACTGTAAGCATCACATACATGTCCTTCAGTGCTCTAATGTTCCATGATTGTCAATAACCGAAGGACAGTTGCAGTAGACAAGAATATAGATTATTTTTGTTGATTACCTTTAGATTTTTTAATCTGAAATCATTAGGTTTACCTAGGTTCTTCAGTCTGCTTATCCAAATGCAACTTTACATCCTTCTGTGCCCTTTTCGGCTTGACCCCGGTATTGCTGCTTGCAGCTATATTTAGGGGTCAAGCCCCGAAGGGGCGAAGACCCCTATTGTATTTGTTAGTTTTCTTATTATTATTATAATAATTATTAGGGGTCAAGCCCCGAAGGGGCGAAGACCCCTATTGTATTTGTTAGTTTTCTTATTATTATTATTATTCTTCTTCTTCTTCCGCCATTGCGGTCTATGGCAGCCCATAGAACCGTACGTAGGAAAGTTATGAAATTTGGCACACTGATAAAGGACAGTCCAATGTGTCCCCACAGCAAATTTGGAGTCTCTAACTCCAACCCTCTAGCGCCACCAACAGTCTAAATTTGCACTTACGTTTTTGTTTATAACTTCTGACCCGTACGTCCTAGAAACGAAATTCTTGTTTCCTCTGATTCCTTGGCTCAAGACGATTCGACTGGACCCTATGACGTCATTTTCCGTCATGAAAATTTTTCCGCCATTTTGAATTATTCGTAAAACCTACTTTTGCGAACTCGTCCTAGAGCTTTTGCCCGATTTCCACGAAAATCGGTATGTAGCATCTACAGACCCTCACGGCAAAAAGTTATGGAATTCATGTCGATTCGCCAATCTGTTTGCGTAAACCGCGTCAACAAATTTTACATAGAGTGCAAAAAAACGGATTTGAGGCTGTATCTTCGCCAAACTTAAGCCTATTGAAACGACACTTGGTACTTGTGATGCCAGTCAGGAACTGAGAGCGCATGCCCAGTTTCGTCGCAGCGCCACCTAGTGGTAAGACGAATGTTTTACACACCTATAACTTTGGCTGTGATCGACGTATTTTCATGGGACTTGTTTCCTTGGAGTCCTGAATAGTTGCCGAGTCCAACGATACCAAACATGCCAGAATTGGCCTTACGGTTAACCCTGCGCGGCAAAATAGCACTTAAAAAACACGCGCGAATATCTCCGCGAGCGTTATTCCGATCGACTCGAAAACACCATAGGAAGAATATTGCATTACCTTCTGAACAAAAAGTTCTATTGGCATTATATTGAAATTTTCATCAGAAATGGCCGAAAATTGCAAAAAACGAAAAACTACCTTTAAATGTGTGTGTTTCACACATAAATGTTTATAACTTCGCAACGAAAATAGATTTTTTCACCAAATTTGATACGCTGATGTATGAGCATATTCTGAGGCCACACAAAAAAATTGTTTGCTTGCACCACTAGTTGGCCTTATAATTGAACAAAACCTTTGATATCAAGCCAGCCCTATGGTCATATAACTGTTTCTTCACTAAACTAAAGTGTATAGTCATAAAACTAGCTAGATGTAACACAATAATGACCTGATGTTGCATGCACAATTTTGTCATTGCGCCACCTACTGTTTCTGAGATAGAATAATGGTATTTTTTGCCTAAAACTACTGCAACAACACTTCTAAAACCATGAGTCATCATGGATTATTCTTTTCATGGCTTTGACTATAATCACTGGTGGTTGCCAATTCACTCCCTAGCAACCATTGAGAAGACTTATCAACCGTTTTTGCAAAAGCTATATCTCTGCATCGGAACATTGTAGAGACACGGGGGTGGGCTCTTTTGACTAATTAACCCTCTGGGGTCTAAGGGGTTTTTAGGGCCCTGGGGAAGTTTTGACATGCACTGACATTTGTGCTTTTTTCAGTTGCTTGAAAACATATTAATGGCAAAAGTCTCATAACACTGTGTTCATCACAAACTGGGCTACAATATCATATAATCAACATGTATGTACATGTTTGTGTTTTTAAAAGAAAAATGTTTATGCGTGGTTTTTGAAAAAGCTAAATTTTTAAGTCACTGATATAACTCCACAAAACTCATTCTAAACATGTTTTCCCAAGACTTTCCAAACAGGATCTAGTAGTCTAGAGTTTATTCTTCAAAATGATGTGAAAATCATATGGCCTACTCAATCACATAAAGCAATGCATTGATTTACAATTTCTAAGACACTTTTGCTTGGAAAAGGCTGTATGCGTGGAGGCGGGAAAGCTCCTGAATAATCAGTGATTGACAGCTGAGAGACAAAAGAGTTGAATAATGAGCCACTAATGAGCCTTGTGGGGATGTTCAACAGGAATGTAACCCTCAGTAAAACCATGATAAGGTTTACTTTTCAATACAATGTAAACACACACACACACACACACACACACACACACACACACACACACACACACACACACACACACACACACACACACACTCTCTCTCTCTATATATATATATATATATATATATATATTGAAATATTTTCTATTAATATCACAATTATAAGTTACCTTTTAAAAACCATAGTAGCCTAATCATGGTAAAGGTACTGTTTGGCCATCATAAAGTGAACTCAGGGTTTGTGTTTGGTTGGCCAGCGAGAGGTTTACTTTTGTGCAGTAAAAAGCTCAAAAGAACAACTGCCTATCGTTGTCTGGACTCCTATTTGTGTTTTTGTAATCATTATAGTAGAAACACAACCAGGGACACGCGTGATAAACTTATCAATGTTTGTTTACAGCCGCCGCCATTACCTCACGTGTTGATCATGAAAGCAGTGAATGTGTGCACATGCGAGTGATCCTGTGTTTAATAAACTTGCTGTGCGGAGATATGCGCTTAGACGCAACTAAATAAGGATTGTACTGTTTGCAATCGCGTATTTTATAAGAATACCAAAAGCGCGTCGAGTTTCCTGACTCGCGTGTTTGTTTATGTGCGTTCCCGTCGCCTCAGCTGTTTGACGGAAGACAAAGAAAACACTCGCGTCTGGAGATACTGACACACATCCGCAAGTAATAAGGATTTATATATCGGACATCGATCCCATCACACTGACGAAGCACACACACTCGCGTCTGTCTGGAGATTTAGGCGCGAGTAAACAAGTATGTGATGTGTGCAATCGCATCTTTTATAATGATACCACAAAGTGCTTCAAATATGAGGCATTGTGTGTTTGTGTGTGCGTTTGGACGTCGATCGAGTCACACTCGCGTCTGGAGATAACTTTAGTTACAGTCACGAGTAAACAAGTAGATGTCATGTTTCCAGCACTCGGATTAAAACTTAACACAGCAGTGAATGGTGTGGAATGTCCATTGACTGTCAATATGCAGAGACGGAATGTCCATTGACTGTGGGGTTGACTAATGAATATGGATGATCTCTGCTCTTTTCTTCAATGGAGCGGGGCGTGGCTCATTATAGATAATGAAGCAACAGAAGAAAGACGGTACATCTCTCTCTTCTAATACAGTTAACAACGAATTACAATATTTGTTTTCGATTTCAATTACATCTTCCAAAAGCAGACATTCCAAGCATTATGTAGACATTTATCTTTTGTTTATATGACAAATATTCGTTAAGTTAGAGTTAATTTTTCTGACGTGTTTCTGAAAGGACTCCACTGAGGGAGAGAGAACAAAACGCGCATCATGTTTATTTTCTTAATTTTGCGAAAAGCACAACATGCTGTTTTTATTGGGAGTGGACAGAAAAAAACTAGACAATTTAACGTTTTAAATGATGTATAAATCATATCTGTATGTCAAAAATCAGCAGAGTTATCTAAGTCTCTTTGGGGAGTGATCGAAAAATAAAGAGTTTGCGGCGCCCGCGCCGCAGCCGACCCCAGAGTGTTAAACTTGGTTTACCTGGGTTCTTCAGTCTGCTTATCCCATCTCAATTTTACATCCTTTTGGGCCCTTTTCGGCTTGACCCCGGTATCGCTGCTTGCAGCTATATTTCTGCTTCTTCTTCTTCTTCTTCTTCTTCTTCTTCCGCCATTGCGGTCTATGGCAGCCCATAGAACCGTACGTAGGAAAGTTATGAAATTTGGCACACTGATAAAGGACAGTCCAATGTGTCCCCACAGCAAATTTGGAGTCTCTATCTCTAACCCGCTAGCGCCACCAACAGTCCAAAGTTGAACTTATGTTTTTGCTTATAACTTCTGATCCGTAAGTCCTAAAAACGAAATTCTTGTTTCCTCTGATTCCTTGGCTCAAGACGATTCGATTGGACCATATGATGTCATTTTCCGTCATGAAATTTTTTCCGCCATTTTGAATTATTTGTAAAACCTACTTTTGCGAACTCGTCCTAGAGTTTTTACCCGATTGCCGCGAAAATTGGTATGTAGCATCTAGAGACCCTCACGGCAAAAAGTTATTAAAAGAATTTCGATAAACCAATCCGTTGTCTTATAGCGCGTCAACGAATTTTACATAGAGCGCAAAAAAACAGATTTTAGGCTGTATCTTCGTCAAACTTAGGCCTATTGACACGACACTTGGTACTTGTGATGCCAGTCAGGAACTGAGTGTGCATGCACAGTTTCGTCGCAGCGCCACCTAGTGGCCAGACAGATGTTTATTACACCTATAACTTTGGCTGTGATCAACGTATTTTGACGGGACTTGATTTTTAGGAGTCCTGAATAGTCGCCGAGTCTAACGATACCAAACATGCCAGATTTCGCCTTATGGTTAGCCCTGCGCAGCAAAACAGCACTTAAAAAACACGCGCGAATATCTCCGCGAGCGTAATTCTGATCGACTCGAAAACATCATAGGAAGAATATTGCATTACCTTCTGAACAAAAAGTTCTATTGGCATTGTATTAAAATTTTCATCATAAATGGCTGAAAATTGCAAAAAACGAAAAATTACCTTTAAATTTTGTGTTTTTACACATAAATGGTTATAACTTCGTAACGCAAAGAGATTTTTTCACCATATTTGATACGCTGATGTACGACCACAGTCTGAGGCTACACAAAAAAAATTGTATGGTTGCACCACTAGTTGGCCTTATAATTTAACAAAACCTTTGAAATCAAGCCACCCTGTGGTCATTCAACGGTTTCTTCACTAAATTAAAGTGTATAGTCATAAAACTAGCTAGATGTAACACAGTTATGACCTGAGGTTGCATGCACAATTTTGTCATTGCGCCACCTACTGGTTTTGAGATAGAATATGGCATTTTTTGCCTAAAACTACTGCAACAACACATCTAAAACCATGAGTCATCATGGATTATTCCTTTCATGGCTTTGACTATAATCACTAGTGGATGTCCATTTACTCTCTAGCAACCAATGAGAATACGTTATCAACTGTTTTTGCAAGAGCTTTTCTCTGCATCAGAACATCGCAGAGACATGGGGGTGGGCTCTTTTGACTCATTAACACCACTGTAACATTTTGAGAGCTGAGTATTGCCACTGCAAGCACCACTCATTTTTACGTCAGTGTTCTAGTTATCAATGCTCGACGAAAGAGAGGGAGAGATTTCACTAAATGAGAACAGCTTTTTTGCTGATAACTGTTATATTGTTTTGTCTGAAATCAAGAGATTTTCCTAGGTACTTTAAACTGCTCATCCGAAGTCAACTTTACTTTCTGCTGTGCCCTTTTTGGCTTGACCCCGGTGATTGCTGCTTGCAGCTATATTTAGGGGTCAAGCCCCGAAGGGGCGAAGACCCCTATTGTATTTGTTAGTTTTCTTATTATTATTATTAGGGGTCAAGCCCCGAAGGGGCGAAGACCCCTATTGTATTTGTTAGTTTTCTTATTATTAGGGGTCAAGCCCCGAAGGGGCGAAGACCCCTATTGTATTTGTTAGTTTTCTTATTAGGGGTCAAGCCCCGAAGGGGCGAAGACCCCTATTGTATTTGTTAGTTTTCTTATTATTATTAGGGGTCAAGCCCCGAAGGGGCGAAGACCCCTATTGTATTTGTTAGTTTTCTTATTATTATTATTATTCTTCTTCTTCTTCCGCCATTGCGGTCTATGGCAGCCCATAGAACCGTACGTAGGAAAGTTATGAAATTTGGCACACTGATAAAGGACAGTCCAATGTGTCCCCACAGCAAATTTGGAGTCTCTAACTCCAACCCTCTAGCGCCACCAACAGTCTAAAGTTGCACTTACGTTTTTGTTTATAACTTCTGACCCATACGTCCTAGAAACGAAATTCTTGTTTCCTCTGATTCCTTGGCTCAAGACGATTCGACTGGACCCTATGACGTCATTTTCCGTCATGAAAATTTTTCCGCCATTTTGAATTATTCATAAAACCTACTTTTGCGAACTCGTCCTAGAGCTTTTGCCCGATTTCCACGAAAATCGGTATGTAGCATCTACAGACCCTCACGGCAAAAAGTTATGGAATTCATGTCGATTCGCCAATCTGTTTGCGTAAACCGCGTCAACAAATTTTACGTAGAGTGCAAAAAAACGGATTTGAGGCTGTATCTTCGCCAAACTTAAGCCTATTGAAACGACACTTGGTACTTGTGATGCCAGTCAGGAACTGAGAGCGCATGCCCAGTTTCGTCGCAGCGCCACCTAGTGGTAAGACGAATGTTTTACACACCTATAACTTTGGCTGTGATCGACGTATTTTCATGGGACTTGTTTCCTTGGAGTCCTGAATTGTTGCCGAGTCCAACGATACCAAACATGCCAGAATTGGCCTTACGGTTAACCCTGCGCGGCAAAATAGCACTTAAAAAACACGCGCGAATATCTCCGCGAGCGTAATTCTGATCGACTCGAAAACATCATAGGAAGAATATTGCATTACCTTCTGAACAAAAAGTTCTATTGGCATTGTATTAAAATTTTCATCAGAAATGGCTGAAAATTGCAAAAAACGAAAAATTACCTTTAAATTTTGTGTTTTTACACATAAATGGCTATAACTTCGTAACGCAAAGAGATTTTTTTACCATATTTGATACCCTGATGTATGAGCATATTTTGAGGCCACACAAAAAAAATTGTATGCTTGCACCACTAGGTGGCCCTATAATTGAGCAAAACCTTTGATATCAAGCCAGCCCTATGGTCATACAACTGTTTCTTCACTAAACTAAAGTGTATAGTCATAAAACTAGCTAGATGTAACACAGTTATGACCTGAGGTTGCATGCACAATTTTGTCATTGCGCCACCTACTGGTTTTGAGATAGAATAACGCATTTTTTGCCTAAAACTACTGCAACAACACTTCTAAAACCATGAGTCATCATGGATTATTCCTTTCATGGCTTTGACTATAATCACTGATGGTTGCCAATTCACTCCCTAGCAACCAATGAGAATACCTTATCAACCGTTTTTGCAAAAGCTATATCTCTGCATCGGAACACCGTAGAGACACGGGGGTGGGCTCTTTTCACTAATTAAACTTGGTTTAACTAGGTTCTTCAGTCTGCTTATCCAATCTCAATTTTACATCCTTTTGGGCCCTTTTCGGCTTGACCCCGGTATTGCTGCTTGCAGCTATATTTATAATTATTATTATTCTGCTTCTTCTTCTTCTTCCGCCATTGCGGTCTATGGCAGCCCATAGAACCGTACTTAGGAAAGTTATGAAATTTGGCACACTGATAAAGGACACTCCAATGTGTCCCCACAGCAAATTTGGAGTCTCTATGTCTAACCCGCTAGCGCCACCAACAGTCCAAAGTTGCACTTATATTTTTGCTTATAACTTCTGATCCGTAAGTCCTAGAAACAAAATTCTTGCTTCCTCTGATTCCTTGGCTCAAGACGATTCGATTGGACCCTATGCCGTCATTTTCCGTCATGAAAATTTTTCCGCCATTTTGAATTATTCGTAAAACCTACTTTTGCGAACTCGTCCTAGAGCTTTTGCCCGATTTCCACGAAAATCGGTATGTAGCATCTACAGACCCTCACGGCAAAAAGTTATGGAATTCATGTCGATTCGACAATCTGTTTGCGTAAACCGCGTCAACAAATTTTACGTAGAGTGCAAAAAAACGGATTTGAGGCTGTATCTTCGCCAAACTTAAGCCTATTGAAACGACACTTGGTACTTGTGATGCCAGTCAGAAACTGAGAGTGCATGCCCAGTTTCGTCGCAGCGCCACCTAGTGGTAAGACGAATGTTTTACACACCTATAACTTTGGCTGTGATCAACGTATTTTCATGGGACTTGTTTCCTTGGAGTCCTGAATAGTTGCCGAGTCCAACGATACCAAACATGCCAGAATTAACCTTACGGTTAACCCTGCGCGGCAAAATAGCACTTAAAAAACACGCGCGAATATCTCCGCGAGCGTAATTCTGATCGACTCGAAAACATCATAGGAAGAATATTGCATTACCTTCTGAACAAAAAGTTCTATTGGCATTGTATTAAAATTTTCATCAGAAATGGCTGAAAATTGCAAAAAACGAAAAATTACCTTTAAATTTTGTGTTTTTACACATAAATGGCTATAACTTCGTAACGCAAAGAGATTTTTTCACCATATTTGATACGCTGATGTACGACCACAGTCTGAGGCTACACAAAAAAAATTGTATGGTTGCACCACTAGTTGGCCTTATAATTTAACAAAACCTTTGAAATCAAGCCACCCTATGGTCATACAACTGTTTCTTCACTAATCTAAAGTGTATAGTCATAAAACTAGCTAGATGTAACACAGTTATGACCTGAGGTTGCATGCACAATTTTGTCATTGCGCCACCTAGTGGTTTTGAGATAGAAATATGGTATTTTTGCCTAAAACTACTCCAACAGTACATCTAAAACCATGAGTCATCATGTATTATTCCTCTCATGGCTTGGAGATCATTGGTGCATGCCAATTAACTCCTTAGCAACCAATTAGGATACCTTATCAACCGTTTTTGCAAGAGCTATATCTCTGCGTCAGAACATTGTAGAGACATGGGGGTGGTCTCTTTTGACTCATTAACACCACTGTAACATTTTGTGAGCTGAGTATTGCCACTGCAAGCACCACTCACATTTTCTTCAGTGTTCTAGTTGTCAATGCTCCTCGAGAAGAGAGGGAGAGATTACACTGAATGAAAACACAGTTTTTTTGCTGATAACTGTTATATTATTTAGTCTGAAATCAATACATTTTCCTAGGTACTTTAAACTGCTCATCCGAAGTCAACTTTACTTTCTGCTGTGCCCTTTTTGGCTTGACCCCGGCATTGCTGCTTGCAGCTATATTTAGGGGTCAAGCCCCGAAGGGGCGAAGACCCCTATTGTATCCGTTAGTTTTCTTTTTATTATAATAATTAGGGGTCAAGCCCCGAAGGGGCGAAGACCCCTATTGTATTTGTTAGTTTTCTTATTATTATTATAATAATTATTCTGCTTCTTCTTCTTCTTCTTCTTCTTCTTCTTCTTCTTCCGTCATTGCGGTCTATGGCAGCCCATAGAACCGTAAGTAGGAAAGTTATGAAATTTGGCACACTGATATAGGACAGTCCAATGTGTCCCCACAGCAAATTTGGAGTCTCTATCTCTAACCCGCTAGCGCCACCAACAGTCCAAAGTTGAACTTATGTTTTTGCTTATAACTTCTGATCCATAAGCCCTAGAAACAAAATTCTTGTTTCCTATGATTCCTTGGCTCAAGACGATTCGATTGGACCCTATGACGTCATTTTCCGTCATGAAAATTTTTCCGCCATTTTGAATTATTCGTAAAACCTACTTTTGCGAACTCGTCCTAGAGTTTTTACCCGATTGGCGCGAAAATTGGTATGTAGCATCTAGAGACCCTCACGGCAAAAAGTTATTAAAAGAATTTTCATAAACCAATCCGTTGTCGTATAGCGTGTCAACAAATTTTACGTAGAGCGCAAAAAAACTGATTTTAGGCTGTATCTTCATCAAACTTAGGCCTATTGACACGACACTTGGTACTTGTGATGCCAGTCATGAACTGAGTGTGCATGCACAGTTTCGTCGCAGCGCCACCTAGTGGCCAGACAGATTATTTAAACACCTATAACTTTGGCTGTGATCAACGTATTTTGACGGGACTTGATTTTTAGGAGTCCTGAATAGTTGCCGAGTACAACGATACCAAACATGCCAGATTTCGCCTTACGGTTATCCCTGCGTAGCAAAACAGCACTTAAAAAACACGCGCGAATATCTCCGCGAGCGTTATTCCGATCGACTCGAAAACACCGTAGGAAGAACATTGCATTACCTTCTGAACAAAAAGTTCTATTGGCGTTATATTAAAATTTTCATCAGAAATGGCCGAAAATTGCAAAAAACTAAAAATTACCTTTAGATTTTGTGTTTTTTACACATAAATGGTCATAACTTCGCAACAAAAAGAGATTTTTTCACCAGATTTGATATGCTGATGTATGAGCAGAGTCTGAGGCCACACAAAAAAATTGGTATGCCTGAACCACTAGGTGGCCCTATAATTGAACAAAATCTTTCATATCAAGCAAGCCCTATGGTCATACAACTATTTCTTTGCCGAACTAAAGTGTATAGTCATGAAACTAGCTAGATGTAACGCAGTCATGACCTGAGGTTGCATGCACGATTCTGTCATAGCGCCACCTAGTGGTTTGGAGATAGAAAGTAGCTATTTTTGCCTAAATCTACTGCAACAGCACATCTAAAACCATGAGTCATCATGGATTATTCCTTTCATGGCTTTGACTATAATCACTGGTGGCTGCCAATTCACTCCCTAGCAACCAAGGAGAATACCTTATCAACCGTTTTGCAAGAGCTATAACTCTGCGTCAGAACATCGTAGAGACACGGGGGTGGGCTCTTTTGACTCATTAACAACACTGTAACATTTTGAGAGCTGAGTATTGCCACTGCAAGCACCACTCATTTTTATGTTAGTGTTCTAGTTATCAATGCTCGTCGAAAGAGAGGGAGAGATTTCACTAAATGAGAACACAGCTTTTTTGCTGATAACTGTTATATGTTTTGTCTGAAATCAAGAGATTTTCTTAGGTACTTTAAACTGCTCATCCGAAGTCAACTTTACTTTCTGCTGTGCCCTTTTTGGCTTGACCCCGGTGATTGCTGCTTGCAGGTATATTTAGGGGTCAAGCCCCGAAGGGGCGAAGACCCCTATTGTATCCGTTAGTTTTCTTTTTATAATAATTATTATTATTATTAGTTATTCTTCTTCCGCCATTGCGGTCTATGGCAGCCCATAGAACCGTACGTAGGAAAGTTATGAAATTTTGCACACTGATAAAGGACAGTCCAATGTGTCCCCACAGCAAATTTGGAGTCTCTATGTCTAACCCGCTAGCGCCACCAACAGTCCAAAGTTGCACTTATGTTTTTGCTTATAACTTCTGATCCGTAAGTCCCACAAACAAAATTCTTGCTTCCTCTGATTCCTTGGCTCAAGCCGATTCGATTGGACCCTATGACGTCATTTTCCGTCATGAAATTTTTTCCGCCATTTTGAATTATTCGTAAAACCTACTTTTGCGAACTCGTCCTAGAGTTTTTACCCGATTGCCGCGAAAATTGGTATGTAGCATCTAGAGACCCTCACGGCAAAAAGTTATCAAAAGAATTTTGATAAATCAATCCGTTGTCGTATAGCGCGTCAACAAAATTTTCGTAGAGTGCAAAAAAACAGATTTTAGGCTGTATCTTCGTCAAACTTAGGCCTATTGACACGACACTTGGTACTTGTGATGCCAGTCAGGAACTGAGTGTGCATGCACAGTTTCGTCGCAGCGCCACCTAGTGGCCAGACAGATGTTTTTTACACCTATAACTTTGGCTGTGATCAACGTATTTTGACGGGACTTGATTTTTAGGAGTCCTGAATAGTCGCCGAGTCCAACGATACCAAACATGCCAGATTTCGCCTTACGGTTAGCCCTGCGCAGCAAAACAGCACTTAAAAAACACACGCGAATATCTCCGCGAGCGTAATTCTGATCGACTCGAAAACATCATAGGAAGAATATTGCATTGCCTTCTGAACAAAAAGTTCTATTGGCTCTATATTAAAATTTTCATCAGAAATGGCCGAAAATGGCAAAAAACGAAAAATTACCTTTAAATTTTGTGTTTTTACACATAAATGGTTATAACTTGGTAACGCAAAGAGATTTTTTCACCATATTTGATACGCTGATGTACGACTACAGTCTGAGGCTACACAAAAAAAATTGTATGGTTGCACCACTAGTTGGCCTTATAATTGAACAAAACCTTTGAAATCAAGCCACCCTATGGTCATACAACTGTTTCTTCACTAAACTAAAGTGTATAGTCATAAAACTAGCTAGATGTAACACATTTATGACCTGAGGTTGCATGCACGAATTTTGTCATTGCGCCACCTACTGGTTTTGAGATAGAATATGGCATTTTTTGCCTAAAACTACTGCAACAACACATCTAAAACCATGAGTCATCATGGATTATTCCTTTCATGGCTTTGACTATAATCACTAGAGGATGTCCATTTACTCTCTAGCAACCAATGAGAATACGTTATCAACTGTTTTTGCAAGAGCTTTTTCTCTGTATCAGAACATCACAGAGACATGGGGATGGTCTCTTTTGACTCTTTTAACTTGTTGTAACATGTTGTGACCCATGTTTGCCCACTGTAAGCATCACATACATGTCCTTCAGTGCTCTAATGTTCCATGATTGTCAATAACCGAAGGACAGTTGCAGTAGCCAAGAATATAGATTATTTTTGTTGATTACCTTTGCATTTTTTCATCTGAAATCATTAGGTTTACCTAGGTTCTTCAGTCTGCTTATCCAAACGCAACTTTACATCCTTCTGTACCCTTTTCGGCTTGACCCCGGTATTGCTGCTTGCAGCTATATTTAGGGGTCAAGCCCCGAAGGGGCGAAGACCCCTATTGTATTTGTTAGTTTTCTTATTATTATTAGGGGTCAAGCCCCGAAGGGGCGAAGACCCCTATTGTATTTGTTAGTTTTCTTATTATTATTATTATTATTCTTCTTCTTCTTCTTCTTCTTCCGCCATTGCGGTCTATGGCAGCCCATAGAACCGTACGTAGGAAAGTTATGAAATTTGGCACACTGATAAAGGACAGTCCAATGTGTCCCCACAGCAAATTTGGAGTCTCTAACTCCAACCCTCTAGCGCCACCAACAGTCTAAAGTTGCACTTACGTTTTTGTTTATAACTTCTGACCCGTACGTCCTAGAAACGAAATTCTTGTTTCCTCTGATTCCTTGGCTCAAGACGATTCGACTGGACCCTATGACGTTATTTTCCGTCATGAAAATTTTTCCGCCATTTTGAATTATTCGTAAAACCTACTTTTGCGAACTCGTCCTAGAGCTTTTGCCCGATTTCCACGAAAATCGGTATGTAGCATCTACAGACCCTCACGGCAAAAAGTTATGGAATTCATGTCGATTCGCCAATCTGTTTGCGTAAACCGCGTCAACAAATTTTACGTAGAGTGCAAAAAAACGGATTTGAGGCTGTATCTTCGCCAAACTTAAGCCTATTGAAACGACACTTGGTACTTGTGATGCCAGTCAGGAACTGAGAGCGCATGCCCAGTTTCGTCGCAGCGCCACCTAGTGGTAAGACGAATGTTTTACACACCTATAACTTTGGCTGTGATCGACGTATTTTCATGGGACTTGTTTCCTTGGAGTCCTGGATAGTTGCCGAGTCCAACGATACCAAACATGCCAGAATTGGCCTTACGGTTAACCCTGCGCGGCAAAATAGCACTTAAAAAACACGCGCGAATATCTCCGCGAGCGTAATTCTGATCGACTCGAAAACATCATAGGAAGAATATTGCATTACCTTCTGAACAAATAGTTCTATTGGCATTGTATTAAAATTTTCATCAGAAATGGCTGAAAATTGCAAAAAACGAAAAATTACCTTTAAATTTTGTGTTTTTACACATAAATGGCTATAACTTCGTAACGCAAAGAGATTTTTTTACCATATTTGATACGCTGATGTACGACCACAGTTTGAGGCTACACAAAAAAAAATTGTATGGTTGCACCACTAGTTGGCCTTATAATTTAACAAAACCTTTGAAATCAAGCCACCCTATGGTCATACAACTGTTTCTTCACTAAACTAAAGTGTATAGTCATAAAACTAGCTAGATGTAACACAGTTATGACCTGAGGTTGCATGCACAATTTTGTCATTGCGCCACCTACTGGTTTTGAGATAGAATAACGCATTTTTTGCCTAAAACTACTGCAACAACACATCTAAAACCATGAGTCATCATGGATTATTCCTTTCATGGCTTTGACTATAATCACTAGAGGATGTCCATTTACTCTCTAGCAACCAATGAGAATACGTTATCAACTGTTTTTGCAAGAGCTTTTTCTCTGTATCAGAACATCACAGAGACATGGGGATGGTCTCTTTTGACTCTTTTAACTTGTTGTAACATGTTGTGACCCATGTTTGCCCACTGTAAGCATCACATACATGTCCTTCAGTGCTCTAATGTTCCATGATTGTCAATAACCGAAGGACAGTTGCAGTAGACAAGAATATAGATTATTTTTGTTGATTACCTTTGGATTTTTTCATCTGAAATCATTAGGTTTACCTAGGTTCTTCAGTCTGCTTATCCAAATGCAACTTTACATCCTTCTGTGCCCTTTTCGGCTTGACCCCGGTATTGCTGCTTGCAGCTATATTTAGGGGTCAAGCCACGAAGTGGCGTAGACACCTATTGTTATTGTTAGTTTTCTTATTATTATTATTATTCTTCCTCTTCCGCCATTGAAGTCAATGGCAGCCCATAGAACCGTACGTAGGAAAGTTGTGAATTTTGGCACACATGTAGAGGACAGTCTAAGAAGTTACTATAGCAACATTGGTGTGTCTGACTCAAACCCTCTAGCGCCACCAACAGTCCAAAAGTCCACTTATGTTCATGCTCATAACTTCTGACCCGTGACTCCTAGAAACTAAATTCTTGGTTCCTCTGAATCCTTTGCTCATGATGATTCAATTGCACACATTGATGTCATTTGTGTCATGCAAATCTTTCCGCCATTTTGAATTTTCCGTGAAACCTACTTTTTCGAACTCCTCCTAGAGCGTTCGTCCGATTTGCATGTCCTTTGGTATGTAGCATCTAGAGACACCCCAGACAAAAAGTTATCAAAAGCTTTTTGATAGACCAATGCGTTCTCGTATAAATTGACAACATATATGGCGGCGAGCACGCCAAAACGGACGTGAGGCCGTATCTTCGCAAAACTTTATTGTATCGACACGAAACTTGGTATATGTCATTACAGTCATGACCTGAAGGTGCCTGCAACGGTTCGTCGCAGCGCCACCTAGTGGTCACGAGATTTGAAAAATGCCTATTTTTGCTTATAACTACTTCAAACTTGAGTCTAAAATCATGAAGGTGGTCTTGTTAGATTCCTTGAGGCATGCCGAGTCAAACGATACCAAACGGTTTTCGGTCGGCCATTTTGGGTGTCGGCCATTTTGAATTTTCTCATTAAGTTCAGTATTTCACAAACAGATTGGCGTATCGCTACGAAATTTGGCATGGTTCATCAGTGACATGTTCTGAGCGCACCTATAAATCTTTAGGACGGCACCACCTAGTGGTCAGGATATGTAAAAAATTTTTTTTAAATCTTTATGTCATTTGATTAAATTGCCACTATGACATAAGACTTCACTCTATTGATTCCTTGGCTCATGCTGAGTCCGACTGTACCAAATATGTCTGAGTCAAACCTACTTCCTGTCGGCCATTTTGAATTATATTGAACACCTACTTTTTCGAACTCCTCCTAGAGCGCTTGTGTGATTGGCTTGATTTTTGGTATGCATCATCTAGAGACACTCTAGACAAAAAGTTATCAAAAGATTTTCGTTAGACTTATCCGTTCTCGTATAACGCATCAAAGAATGCGAGGGCGAGCACGCCAAAATGTGTTTGAGCCTGTATCTTTGCAAAACTTTTGCGTATTAATATGAGACTTGGTATATGTCAAACAGTGATGACCTGAGGGTGCATGCACCATTTCGTCACACTGCCCCCTACTGGTCACGAGATATAAAAAATGTCTATTTTTGCTTATAACTACTGCAAATTTGAATGTAAAATTATGAGACTGGTCTTGTTAGATTTCGTGAGGCATAGCGAGTCAAACGATACCAAATGGTTTTTGGTCGGCCATTTTGTGTGTCGGCCATTTTGAATTTTTCTTTAAGTTCAAGTATTTCAGAAACGCAATTGCGTATTGTTATGAAACTTGGTATGGTTCATCAGCAACATGTTCTAGGAGGACTTGTAAACTTTTCGGTGCCCCCTAGTGGTCAAGAGATTTGAAGCTATATCTCTGCATCTCTTTATCGTATTTACACCAAATTTGGTGGGTGTCATCACAATCAAGACCTGAGTCACAATTTATTGTTTGGTTAGTGCCCCCTAGTGGTCAAGTCATTTAAGGCTATATCTCTGTATTGCTTTATCGTATTTACACTAAATTTGGTATGTGTCATCACAGTCATGACCTGAGGCACCATCTATTGTTTCTGCACCGCGCCACCTAGTGGTCTCAAGATACAAAAAAATTGTTTTTTTTTCATAAAAATAATGCAAACTTAGATCTTAAATCATGACAGTCATCACGTATGAATCATTTTTTGCCATGTTTGGCTTGACCCCGGTATCGCTGCTTGCAGCTATATTTATTATTCTTCTTCTTCTTCTTCTTCCGCCATTGCGGTCTATGGCAGCCCATAGAACCGTACGTAGGAAAGTTATGAAATTTGGCACACTGATAAAGGACAGTCCAATGTGTCTCCACAGCAAATTTGGAGTCTCTAACTCCAACCCTCTAGCGCCACCAACAGTCTAAAGTTGCACTTACGTTTTTGTTTATAACTTCTGACCCGTACGTCCTAGAAATGAAATTCTTGTTTCCTCTGATTCCTTGGCTCAAGACGATTCGACTGGACCCTATGACGTCATTTTCCGTCATGAAAATTTTTCCGCCATTTTGAATTATTCATAAAACCTACTTTTGCGAACTCGTCCTAGAGCTTTTGCCCGATTTCCACGAAAATCGGTATGTAGCATCTACAGACCCTCACGGCAAAAAGTTATGGAATTCATGTCGATTCGCCAATCTGTTTGCGTAAACCGCGTCAACAAATTTTACGTAGAGTGCAAAAAAACGGATTTGAGGCTGTATCTTCGCCAAACTTAAGCCTATTGAAACGACACTTGGTACTTGTGATGCCAGTCAGGAACTGAGAGTGCATGCCCAGTTTCGTCGCAGCGCCACCTAGTGGTAAGACGAATGTTTTACACACCTATAACTTTGGCTGTGATCGACGTATTTTCATGGGACTTGTTTCCTTGAAATCCTGAATAGTTGCCGAGTCCAACGATACCAAACATGCTAGAATTGGCCTTACGGTTAACCCTGCGCGGCAAAATAGCACTTAAAAAACACGCGCGAATATCTCCGCGAGCATAATTCTGATTGACTCGAAAACATCATAGGAAGAATATTGCATTACCTTCTGAACAAAAAGTTCTATTGGCATTGTATTAAAATTTTCATCAGAAATGGCTGAAAATTGCAAAAAACGAAAAATTACCTTTAAATTTTGTGTTTTTACACATAAATGGCTATAACTTCGTAACGCAAAGAGATTTTTTCACCATATTTGATACGCTGATGTACGACCACAGTCTGAGGCTACACAAAAAAAATTGTATGGTTGCACCACTAGTTGGCCTTATAATTTAACAAAACCTTTGAAATCAAGCCACCCTATGGTCATACAACTGTTTCTTCACTAATCTAAAGTGTATAGTCATAAAACTAGCTAGATGTAACACAGTTATGACCTGAGGTTGCATGCACAATTTTGTCATTGCGCCACCTACTGGTTTTGAGATAGAATAACGCATTTTTTTGGCCTAAAACTACTGTAACAACACATCTAAAACCATGAGTCATCATGGATTATTCCTTTCATGGCTTTGACTACAATCACTAGTGGATGTCCATTTACTCTCTAGCAACCAATGAGAATACGTTATCAACTGTTTTTGCAAGAGCTTTTTCTCTGCATCAGAACATCGCAGAGACATGGGGGTGGGCTCTTTTGACTCATTAACACCACTGTAACATTTTGTGAGCTGAGTATTGCCACTAGAAGCACCACTCATATTTACGTCAGTGTTCTAGTTATCAATGCTCGACGAAAGAGAGGGAGAGATGACACTGAATGAAAACACAGCTTTTTAGCTGATAACTGTTATATTATTTAGTCTGAAATCAAGAGATTTTCCCAGGTTCTTTAAACTGCTCATCCGAATTCAACTTTACTTTCTTATGTGCCCTTTTTGGCTTGACCCCGGCATTGCTGCTTGCAGCTATATTGGCAATTGTTTCTGTTAGTAAATTTTTCTTCTTCCGCCATTGCGGTCTATGGCAGCCCATAGAACCGTACGTAGGAAAGTTATGAAATTTGGCACACTGATAAAGGAAAATCCAATGTGTCCCCACAGCAAATTTGGAGTCTCTATCTCCAACCCTCTAGCGCCACCAACAGTCCAAATTTGCACTTACGTTTTTGCTTATAACTTCTGAGCCATAAGCCCTAGAAACAAAATTCTTGTTTCCTCTGATTCCTTGGCTCAAGACGATTCGATTGGACCCTATGACGTCATTTTCCGTCATGAAAAATTTTCCGCCATTTTGATTTATTCATAAAACCTACTTTTGCAAACTTGTCCTAGAGCTTTTGCCCAATTTCCACGAAAAACGGTATGTAGCATCTGGAGACAATCAGGGCAAAAAGTTATTAAAAGAATTTTGATAAACCATCCCGTTTTCGTATAGCGCGTCAACAAATTTTACGTAGAGAGCAAAAAAACAGGTTTTAGTGTGTATCTTTGCCAATCTTATGTCTATTGATGCCACACTTGGTAGTTGTGATGCCAGTGAGGATCTGAGGGGGCATGCAGAGTTTCGTCACAGTGCCACCTAGTGGTCATACGAATGTTGTACATGCTTATAACTTTGGCTGTGATCTGTGTTTTTTCACGGGACTTGTTTCGCTGAAGTCCAGAATAGTTGCAGAGTCCAACGTTACCAAACATGCCAGATTTCGCCTTATGGTTAGCCCTGCGCAGCAAAACAGCACTTAAAAAACACACGCGAATATCTCCGTGAGCGTAATTCTGATCGACTCGAAAACACCATAGGAAGAACATTGCATTACCTTCTGAACAATAAGTTCTATTGGCGTTATATTAAAATTTTCTTCAGAAATGGCCGAAAATTGCAAACAACAAAAAATTACCTTTACATTTTGTGTTTTTTACACATAAATGGTTATAACTTTGTAAAGCAAAGACATTTTTTCACCATTTTTGATACGCTGATGTACGACCACAGTCTGAGGCTACAAAAAAAAAATTGTATGCTTGCACCACTAGTTGGCCTTATATATGAACACAACCTTTGAAATCAAGCCACCCTATGGTCATACAACTGTTTCTTCAATAAACTAAAGTGTATAGTCATAAAACTAGCTAGATGTAACACAGTTATGTCCTGAGGTTGCATGCACAACTTTGTCATTGCGCCACCTAGTGGTTTTGAGATAGAAATATGGTATTTTTGCCTAAAACTACTCCAACAGTACATCTAAAATCTTGGGTCATCATGTATTATTCCTTTCATGGCTTGGAGATCATTGGTGCATGCCAATTAACTCCTTAGCAACCAATTAGGATACCTTATCAACCGTTTTTGCAAGAGCTATATCTCTGCGTCAGAACATTGTAGAGACATGGGGGTGGTCTCTTTTGACTCATTAACACCACTGTAACATTTTGTGAGCTGAGTATTGCCACTGCAAGCACCACTCACATGTTCTTCAGTGTTTTAGTTGTCAATGCTCCTCGAGAAGAGAGGGAGAGATTACACTGAATGAAAACACAGCTTTTTTGCTGATAACTGTTATATTGTTTTGTCTGAAATCAAGAGATTTTCCTAGGTTTTTTAAACTGCTCATCCGAAGTCTACTTTACTTTCTGCTGTGCCCTTTTTGGCTTGACCCCGGTGACTGCTGCTTGCAGCTATATTTAGGGGTCAAGCCCCGAAGGGGCGAAGACCCCTATTGTATCCGTTAGTTTTCTTTTTATTATTATTATTATTATTATTATTATTATTAGTTATTCTTCTTCCGCCATTGCGGTCTATGGCAGCCCATAGAACCGTACGTAGGAAAGTTATGAAATTTGGCACACTGATAAAGGACAGTCCAATGTGTCCCCACAGCAAATTTGGAGTCTCTATCTCTAACCCGCTAGCGCCACCAACAGTCCAAAGTTGAACTTATGTTTTTGCTTATAACTTCTGATCCGTAAGTCCTAGAAATGAAATTCTTGTTTCCTCTGATTCCTTGGCTCAAGACGATTCGATTGGACCCTATGACGTCATTTTCCGTCATGAAATTTTTTCCGCCATTTTGAATTATTCGTAAAACCTACTTTTGCGAACTCGTCCTAGAGTTTTTACCCGATTGCCGCGAAAATTGGTATGTAGCATCTAGAGACCCTCACGGCAAAAAGTTATCAAAAGAATTTCGATAAACCAATCCGTTGTCGTATAGCGCGTCAACAAAATTTTCGTAGAGCACAAAAAAACAGATTTTAGGCTGTATCTTCGTCAAACTTAGGCCTATTGACACGACACTTGGTACTTGTGATGCCAGTCAGGAACTGAGTGTGCATGCACAGTTTCGTCGCAGCGCCACCTAGTGGCCAGACAGATGTTTTTTACACCTATAACTTTGGCTGTGATCAACGTATTTTGACGGGACTTGATTTTTAGGAGTCCTGAATAGTCGCCGAGTCCAACGATGCCAAACATGCCAGTTTTCGCCTTACGGTTAGCCCTGCGCAGCAAAACAGCACTTAAAAAACACGCGCGAATATCTCCGCGAGCGTAATTCTGATCGACTCGAAAACATCATAGGAAGAATATTGCATTACCTTCTGAACAAAAAGTTCTATTGGCACTATATTAAAATTTTCATCAGAAATGGCCGAAAATTGCAAAAAACGAAAAATTACCTTTAAATTTTGTGTTTTTACACATAAATGGTTATAACTTCGTAACGCAAAGAGATTTTTTCACCATATTTGATACGCTGATGTACGACCACAGTCTGAGGCTACACAAAAAAAATTGTATGGTTGCACCACTAGTTGGCCTTATAATTGAACAAAACCTTTGAAATCAAGCCACCCTATGGTCATACAACTGTTTCTTCACTAAACTAAAGTGTATAGTCATAAAACTAGCTAGATGTAACACATTTATGACCTGAGGTTGCATGCACGAATTTTGTCATTGCGCCACCTACTGGTTTTGAGATAGAATATGGCATTTTTTGCCTAAAACTACTGCAACAACACATCTAAAACCATGAGTCATCATGGATTATTCCTTTCATGGCTTTGACTATAATCACTAGAGGATGTCCATTTACTCTCTAGCAACCAATGAGAATACGTTATCAACTGTTTTTGCAAGAGCTTTTTCTCTGTATCAGAACATCACAGAGACATGGGGATGGTCTCTTTTGACTCTTTTAACTTGTTGTAACATGCTGTGACCCATGTTTGCCCACTGTAAGCATCACATACATGTCCTTCAGTGCTCTAATGTTCCATGATTGTCAATAACCGAAGGACAGTTGCAGTAGACAAGAATATAGATTATTTTTGTTGATTACCTTTGCATTTTTTCATCTGAAATCATTAGGTTTACCTAGGTTCTTCAGTCTGCTTATCCAAACGCAACTTTACATCCTTCTGTGCCCTTTTCGGCTTGACCCCGGCATTGCTGCTTGCAGCTATATTTAGGGGTCAAGCCCCGAAGGGGCGAAGACCCCTATTGTATCCGTTAGTTTTCTTTTTATTAGGGGTCAAGCCCCGAAGGGGCGAAGACCCCTATTGTATTTGTTAGTTTTCTTATTATTAGGGGTCAAGCCCAGAATGGGCGAAGACCCCTATTGTTTCTGTTAGTTTTCTTTTTCTTTTTCTTTTTATTAGGGGTCAAGCCCAGAATGGGCGAAGACCCCTATTGTATCTGTTAGTTTTCTTTTTCTTTTTCTTTTTTTTCTTTTTCTTTTTCTTCCTCCGCCATTGCGGTCTATGGCAGCCTATAGCAGCGTACATAGGAAAGTTATGAAATTTTGCACACTGATAGAGGACTGTCCAAAAAGTCTCCACAGCAAATTTGGAGTCTTAATCTCTAACCCGCTAGCGCCACCAACAGTCCAAAGTTGCACTTATGTTTTTGCTTATAACTTCTGATCCATAAGTCATATAAACAAAATTCTTGTTTCCTCTGATTCCTTGGCTCAAGACGATTCGATTGGACCCTATGCCGTCATTTTCCGCCATGAAAAATTTTCCGCCATTTTGATTTATTCATAAAACCTACTTTTGCGAACTTGTCCTAGAGCTTTTGCCTAATCGCTACGAAAAACGGTATGTAGCATCTAGAGACACTCAGGGCAAAAAGTTATTAAAAGAATTTTGATAAACCATTCCGTTTTTGTATAGCGCGTCAACACATTTTACGTAGAGCGCAAAAAAACAGGTTTTAGTGTGTATCTTCGCCAATCTTATGTCTATTGACGCCACACTTGGTAGTTGTGATGCCAGTGAGGATCTGAGGGTGCATGCAGAGTTTCGTCACAGCGCCACCTAGTGGTCATACAAGTGTTGTACATGCTTAAAACTTTGACTGTGATCAACGTATTTTCACGGGACTTAATTTTTTGGAGTCCTGAATAGTTGCCAAGTCCAACGTTACCAAACATGCCAGATTTCGCCTTACGGTTAGCCCTGCGCAGCAAAACAGCACTTAACAAACACGCGCGAATATCTCCGCGAGCGTAATTCTGATCGACTCGAAAACACCATAGGAAGAACATTGCATTACCTTCTGAACAAAAAGTTCTATTGGCGTTATATTAAAATTTTCATCAGAAATGGCCGAAAATGGCAAAAAACGAAAAATTACCTTTAAATTTTGTGTTTTTACACATAAATGGTTATAACTTCGTAACGCAAAGAGATTTTTTCACCATATTTGATACGCTGATGTACGACCACAGTCTGAGGCTACACAAAAAAAATTGTATGCTTGCACCACTAGTTGGCCTTATAATTGAACAAAACCTTTGAAATCAAGCCACCCTATGGTCATACAACTGTTTCTTCACTAAACTAAAGTGCATAGTCATAAAACTAGCTAGATGTAACACAGTTATGAACTGAGGTTGCATGCACAACTTTGTCATTGCGCCACCTAGTGGTTTTGAGATAGAAATATGGTATTTTTGCCTAAAACTACTCCAACAGTACATCTAAAATCTTGGGTCATCATGTATTATTCCTTTCATGGCTTTGACTACAATCACTAGTGGATGTCCATTTACTCTCTAGCAACCAATGAGAATACCTTATCAACTGTTTTTGCAAGAGCTTTTTCTCTGCATCAGAACATCGCAGAGACATGGGGATGGCCTCTTTTGACTCTTTTAACTTGTTGTAACATGTTGTGACCCATGTTTGCCCACTGTAAGCATCACATACATGTCCTTCAGTGCTCTAATGTTCCATGATTGTCAATAACCGAAGGACAGTTGCAGTAGACAAGAACATAGATTATTTTTGTTGATTACTTTGCATTTTTTCATCTGAAATCATTAGGTTTACCCAAGTTCTTCAGTCTGCTTATCCAAACGCAACTTTACATCCTTCTGTGCCCTTTTCGGCTTGACCCCGGTGATTGCTGCTTGCAGCTATATTGGCAATTGTTTCTGTTAGTAAATTTTTATTCTTCCGCCATTGCGGTCTATGGCAGCCCATAGAACCGTACGTAGGAAAGTTATGAAATTTGGCACACTGATAAACGACAGTCAAATGTGTCCCCACAGCAAATTTGGAGTCTCTATGTCTAACCTGCTAGCGCCACCAACAGTCCAAAGTTGCACTTATGTTTTTGCTTATAACTTCTGATCCGTAAGTCCCACAAACAAAATTCTTGCTTCCTCTGATTCCTTGGCTCAAGCCGATTCGATTGGACCCTATGACGTCATTTTCCGTCATGAAATTTTTTCCGCCATTTTGAATTATTCGTAAAACCTACTTTTGCGAACTCGTCCTAGAGTTTTTACCCGATTGCCGCGAAAATTGGTATGTAGCATCTAGAGACCCTCACGGCAAAAAGTTATCAAAAGAATTTCGATAAACCAATCCGTTGTCGTATAGCGCGTCAACAAAATTTTCGTAGAGTGCAAAAAAACAGATTTTAGGCTGTATCTTCGTCAAACTTAGGCCTATTGACACGACACTTGGTACTTGTGATGCCAGTCAGGAAGTGAGTGTGCATGCACAGTTTCGTCGCAGCGCCACCTAGTGGCCAGACAGATGTTTTTTACACCTATAACTTTGGCTGTGATCAACGTATTTTGACGGGACTTGATTTTTAGGAGTCCTGAATAGTCGCCGAGTCCAACGATACCAAACATGCCAGATTCCGCCTTACGGTTAGCCCTGCGCAGCAAAACAGCACTTAAAAAACATGCGCGAATATCTCCGCGAGCGTTATTCCGATTGACTCGAAAACACCATAGGAAGAACATTGCATTACCTTCTGAACAAAAAGTTCTATTGGCGTTATATTAAAATTTTCATCAGAAATGGCCGAAAATTGCAAAAAACGAAAAATTACCTTTAAATTTTGTGTTTTTACACATAAATGGTTATAACTTCGTAACGCAAAGAGATTTTTTCACCATATTTGATACGCTGATGTACGACCACAGTCTGAGGCTACACAAAAAAAATTGTATGGTTGCACCACTAGTTGGCCTTATAATTGAACAAAACCTTTGAAATCAAGCCACCCTATGGTCATACAACTGTTTCTTCACTAAACTAAAGTGTATAGTCATAAAACTAGCTAGATGTAACACATTTATGACCTGAGGTTGCATGCACGAATTTTGTCATTGCGCCACCTACTGGTTTTGAGATAGAATATGGCATTTTTTGCCTAAAACTACTGCAACAACACATCTAAAACCATGAGTCATCATGGATTATTCCTTTCATGGCTTTGACTATAATCACTAGAGGATGTCCATTTACTCTCTAGCAACCAATGAGAATACGTTATTAACTGTTTTTGCAAGAGCTTTTTCTCTGTACCAGAACATCACAGAGACATGGGGATGGTCTCTTTTGACTCTTTTAACTTGTTGTAACATGTTGTGACCCATGTGCCCACTGTAAGCATCACATACATGTCCTTCAGTGCTCTAATGTTCCATGATTGTCAATAACCGAAGGACAGTTGCAGTAGACAATAATATAGAATATTTTTGTTGATTACCTTTGCATTTTTTCATCTGAAATCATTAGGTTTACCTAGGTTCTTCAGTCTGCTTATCCAAACGCAACTTTACATCCTTCTGTGCCCTTTTCGGCTTGACCCCGGTATTGCTGCTTGCAGCTATATTTCTTTTTCTTTTTCTTCCGCCATTGCGTCTATGGCAGCCCATAGCAGCTTACATAGGAAAGTTATGAAATTTTGCACACTGATAGAGGACTGTCCAAAAAGTCTCCACAACAAATTTGGAGTCTTAATCTCTAACCCGCTAGCGCCACCAACAGTCCAAAGTTGCACTTATGTTTTTGCTTATAACTTCTGATCCATAAGTCCTATAAACAAAATTCTTGCTTCCTCTGATTCCTTGGCTCAAGACGATTCGATTGGACCCTATGACGTCATTTTCCGTCATGAAAAATTTTCCGCCATTTTGATTTATTCATTAAACCTACTTTTGCGAACTTGTCCTAGAGCTTTTGCCCAATTTCCACGAAACACGGTATGTAGCATCTGGAGACACTCAGGGCAAAAAGTTATTAAAAGAATTTTGATAAACCATCCCGTTTTCGTATAGCGCGTCAACAAATTTTACGTAGAGGGCAAAAAAACAGGTTTTAGTGTGTATCTTCGCCAATCTTATGTCTATTGATGCCACACTTGGTAGATGTGATGCCAGTGAGGATCTGAGGGGGCATGCAGAGTTTCGTCACAGCGCCACCTAGTGGTCATACGAATGTTGTACATGCTTATAACTTTGGCTCTGATCTGTGTTTTTTCACGGGACTTGTTTCACTGAAGTCCAGAATAGTTGCCGAGTCCAACGTTACCAAACATGCCAGATTTCGCTTTACGGTTAGCCCTGCGCAGCAAAACAGCACTTAAAAAACACGTGCGAATATCTCCGCGAGCGTAATTCTGATCGACTTGAAAACATCATAGGAAGAATATTGCATTACCTTCTGAACAAAAAGTTCTATTGGCATTGTATTAAAATTTTCATCAGAAATGGCTGAAAATTGCAAAAAACAAAAAATTACCTTTAAATTTTGTGTTTTTACACATAAATGGTTATAACTTCGTAACGCAAAGAGATTTTTTCACCATATTTGATACGCTGATGTACGACCACAGTCTGAGGCTACACAAAAAAAATTGTATGCTTGCACCACTAGTTGGCCTTATAATTGAATAAAACCTTTGAAATCAAGCCACCCTATGGTCATACAACTGTTTCTTCACTAAACTAAAGTGTATAGTCATAAAACTAGCTAGATGTAACACAGTTATGACCTGAGGTTGCATGCACGAATTTTGTCATTGCGCCACCTACTGGTTTTGAGATAGAATATGGCATTTTTTTGGCCTAAAACTACTGCAACAACACATCTAAAACCATGAGTCATCATGGATTATTCCTTTCATGGCTTTGACTATAATCACTAGTGGATGTCCATTTACTCTCTAACAACCAATGAGAATACCTTATCAACTGTTTTTGCAAGAGCTTTTTCTCTGCATCAGAACATCGCAGAGACATGGGGATGGTCTCTTTTGACTCTTTTAACTTGTTGTAACATGTTGTGACCCATGTTTGCCCACTGTAAGCATCACATACATGTCCTTCAGTGCTCTAATGTCCCATGATTGTCAATAACCGAAGGACAGTTGCAGTAGACAAGAACATAGATTATTTTTGTTGATTACTTTGCATTTTTTCATCTGAAATCATTAGGTTTACCTAAGTTCTTCAGTCTGCTTATCCAAACGCAACTTTACATCCTTCTGTGCCCTTTTCGGCTTGACCCCGGTGATTGCTGCTTGCAGCTATATTTAGGGGTCAAGCCCCGAAGGGGCGAAGACCCCTATTGTATCCGTTAGTTTTCTTTTTATTAGGGGTCAAGCCCAGAATGGGCGAAGACCCCTATTGTATCCGTTAGTTTTCTTTTTCTTTTTCTTTTTCTTTTTCTTTTTCTTTTTAAATATTATTCTTCTTCCTGTTCCATTGCGGTCTATGGCAGCCCATAGAACCGTACATAGGAAAGTTATGAAATTTGGCACACTGACAGAGGACAGTCCAAATAATATCCCTAGCAATTTTGGAGTCTCTATCTCAAACCCGCTAGCGCCACCAACAGTCCAAAGTTGCACTTACGTTTTTGCTTATAACTTCTGATCCGTAAGTCCTAGAAACGAAATTCTTGTTTCCTCTGATTCCTTGGTTCAAGACGATTCGATTAGAACCTATGACGTTATTTTCCGTCATGAAAATTTTTCCGCCATTTTGAAATATTCGTAAAACCTACTTTTGCGAACTCCTCCTAGAGTTTTTACCCGATTGCCACGAAAATCGGTATGCAGCATCTAGAGACACTCAAGGCAAAAAGTTATTAAAAGAATTTCGATAAACCAATCCGTTCTCGTATAGCGCGTCAACGAATTTTACATAGAGCGCAAAAAAACTGATTTTAGGCTGTATCTTCGCCAAACTTAGGCCTATTGACACGACACTTGGTACTCGAGATGCCAGTCAGGAACTGAGGGTGCATGCACAGTTTCGTTGCAGCGCCACCTAGTGGTCAGACGAATGTTCTATACGCCTATAACTTTGGCTGCGATAAAAGTATTTTCACGGGACTTGATTTTTTGGAGTCCTGAGTAGTCGCCGAGTCCAACGATACCAAACATGCCAGGATTCGCCTTACGGTTAGCCCTGTGCATCAAAATAGCACTTAAAAAACACGCGCGAATAACTCCGCGAGCGTTATTCCGATCGACACGAAAACACCATAGGAAGAATATTGCATTACCTTCTGAACAAAAAGTTCTATTGGCGTTATATTAAAATTTTCATCAGAAATGGCCGAAAAATGCAAAAAACGAAAAATTACCTTTAAATTTTGCATTTTTTACACATAAATGGTTATAACTTCGCAACGAAAAGAGATTTTTTCACCAGATTTGATACGCAGATGTACGACCACAGTCTGAGGCCACACAAAAAAAAATGGTATGCCTCCACCACTAGGTGGCCCTATAATTGAACAAAATCTTTCATATCAAGCAAGCCCTATGGTCATACAACTATTTTATTGCTTAACTAAAGTGTATAGTCATGAAACTAGCTAGATGTAACACAGTCATGACCTAAGGTTGCATGCACAGTTTTGTCATAGCGCCACCTAGTGGTTTTGAGATAGAAAATGGCTATTTTTGCCTATAACTACTGCAAAAACACATCTAAAACCATGAGTCTTCATGGATTATTCCTTTCATGAATTGAACTATAATCACTGGTGCATGTTCATTTACTCTCTAGCAACCAATGAGAATACCTTATCAACCGTTTTTGCAAGAGCTTTTTCTCTGCATCAGAACATTGTAGACACATGGGGATGGTGTATTTTGACTCATTTAACTTGTTGTAACATGTTGTGACACCATGGGCGTAGATTTAGGGTGGGACGCTAGGGACATGTCCCTACCAATATTCAGAGAAGACTGAATTGTCCCTAGCAATAATTTCGACCAAACATTTTATCTGTATTCATATATAACCACTAATGTCCGTCTTGTTCTTGTGTTTTCTATTTTTTACTTATTATATTTTTGTCAGAAATCATTTAAATTAGATTAGAAATCTTTTGCAATCTCGTTCTGTAAAAATAACGCTCTATGTGGTACACAAACGGTTAACAGCTTTCGTTCTCTGCAATGCCCGCCTCCGTAAGTCACATCGCTAATATGATTGGCTTTGCATTTCTTTAGTCCCGCCTCTCTAACGCACATTGCTAATATGATTGGATTAGCATTCTTGAGTCCCGCCTCTCTAACGCACATCACTTTTTGATGGGCTTGTCTTTACTCGCTACGTGTGATAGGATGGTTTCACTTTGTACAACGCGCCAAAGTTCACTCAACAAGACGTGCGTGATTATTCGGGCGACAGGTAAGTGAGGAAGAAAGTATTATTATACCCACTGTAACTGTTTCATGCACAAAAAAAGTTGTGCCACATAATGATTCAAGGACAGTGTTTTCACCAATACAGGACAATCCCATGTTAACCCTGAGGAGTTGCAAACTTGTGTCAACCTTTTATAAATGGGGTGGCAAGGTTATTTAGAGGGTCCCTAATCCATGAAAGAAAATAACCCCAACATGGTAAAAACATGAATTCATGTCATGATTGCTGAATACTTTCATTACTGCACTGTGGTCATTACTTGCACAGATGTAGACATAATGTTGCATTTTAAACAAACTATTTTTTTCACACTGATTAACTGTCTGTTAATGAAAAGAAGATTTAATGTAAACTACAGAAACGTTAATAAACTGTGTTCAGGAAACAGCATGATATATATACCTACTTCAACACTGGGATTTTTTGGCAAAATTAAATTAAGAATTAAATATTAATTGCATATTCTTCAATATTATAAAGTTAATATGGATTCATATATGTTACTATGTGATTTTCTTTTTTTGACAAAGACTTAAACAGCTACTGTTTATTAGGCTCTAGGACATAACGAATTGTTTATTATAGTACATTAAATTTGGGATGGCACCGGGGGTGGCGAGTCAGATGTCACTGAGTAAAGTGCATACTGAGTTGTCTGTTGTTTATGTCAAGTAAACGGTGATAAACAGTTTTTGCAATGCGACCATTTTATTTATGTCCCCACCAATGCCAGAATCAAACCTACGCCCTTGTGTGACACATGTTTTGCCACTGCAAATATCACTCACATGTTCTTCAGTGCTCTAATGTTCCATGACTGTCAATAACAGAACGACGATTGCAGTAGACAAGAACAGAGATTATTTTTGTTGATTATTTTTGCGTTTTTTCATCTGAAATCATTAGGTTTACCTAGGTTCTTCGGTCTGCTTATCCAAACTCAACTTTACACCCTTCTGTGCCCTTTTCGGCTTGTGGCAATTGTTTCTGTTAGTAAATTTTTCTTCTTCCGCCATTGCGGTCTATGGCAGCCCATAGAACCGTACGTAGGAAAGTTATGAAATTTGGCACACTGATAGAGGACAGTCCAATGTGTCCCCACAGCAAATTTGGAGTCTCTATCTCTAACCCGCTAGCGCCACCAACAGTCCAAAGTTGCACTTAGGTTTTTGCTTATAACTTCTGATCCGTAAGTCCTAGAAACAAAATTCTTGTTTCATCTGATTCCTTGGCTCAAGACGATTCGATAGGACCCTATGACGTCATTTTCCGTCATGAAAATTTTTCCGCCATTTTGAATTATTCATAAAACCTACTTTTGCGAACTCGTCCTAGAGTTTTTACCCGATTGCCACAAAAATCGGTATGCAGCATCTAGAGACACTCAAGGCAAAAAGTTATTAAAAGAATTTCGATAAACTAATCAGTTGTCGTATAGCGCATCAACGAATTTTACATAGAGCACAAAAAACAGATTTTAGGCTGTATCTTCGCCAAACTTAAGCCTATTGGCACAACACTTGGTACTTGAGATGCCAGTCAGGAACTGAATGTGCTTGCACAGTTTCGTTGCAGCGCCACCTATTGGCCAGACGAATGGCTTATACGCTTATACCTTTGGCTGTGATCAACATATTTTCATGGGACTTGTTTCCTTCAAGTTTTGAATAGTTGCCGAGTCCAACGATACCAAACATGCTAGGATTCGCCTTACGGTTAGCCCTGTGCATCAAAATAGCACTTAAAAAACACACACGAATATCTCCGCGAGCATTATTCCGATCGACTCGAAAACACCATAGGAAGAACATTGCATTACCTTCTGAACAAAAAGTTCTATTGGCGTTATTTTAAAATTTTCATCAGAAATGGCAGAAAATTGCAAAAAACTAAAAATTACCTTTAAATTTTGTGTTTTTTTACACATAAATGGTTATAACTTCGTAACGCAAAGATATTTTTTCACCATATTTGATACGCTGATTTAAGACCACAGTCTGAGGCTACACAAAAAAAAAATTGGATGCTTGCACCACTAGTTGGCCTTATAATTGAACATAACATTTGAAATCAAGCCACCCTACGGTCATACAACTGTTTATTCACTAAACTAAAGTGTATAGTCATAAAACTAGCTAGATGTAACACAGTAATGATCTGAGGTTGCATGCACAAATTTTGTCATTGTGCCACCTACTGGTTTTGAGATAGAATATGGCATTTTTTGCCTAAACCTACTGCAACAACACATCTAAAACCAGTCATCATGGATTATTTCTCTCATGGCTTTGACTATAATCACTGGGGGTTGCCAATTCACTCCCTAGCAACAAATGAGAATACTATATCAACCGTTTTTGCAAGAGCTATATCTTTGTGTCAGAACATCGTAGAGACATGGGGGTGGGCTCTTTTGACTCATTAACACCACTGTAACATTTTGTGAGCTCAGTATTGCCACTGCAAGCACCACTCATTTTTACTTCAGTGTTCTAGTTATCAATGCTCGTCAAAAGAGAGGGAGAGATTTCACTAAATGAGAACACAGCTTTTTTGCTGATAACTGTTATATTGTTTTGTCTGAAATCAAGAGATTTTCCTAGGTTCTTTAAACTGCTCATCCAAAGTCAACTTTTCTTTCTGCTGTGCCTTTTTTGGCTTGACCCCGGTGATTGCTGCTTGCAGCTATATTTAGGGGTCAAGCCCCGAAGGGGCGTAGAACCCTATTGTTATTGTTAGTTTTCTTATTATTATTATTATTATTTTTCTTCCTCGTTCTTCCGCCGAAAGTCAATGGCAGCCCATAGAACCGTACGTAGGAAAGTTATGAAATTTGGCACACTGATAAAGGACAGTCCAATGTGTCCCCACAGCAAATTTGGAGTCTCTATATCTAACCCTCTAGCGCCACCAACAGTCCAAAGTTGCACTTATGTTTTTGTTTATAACTTCTGATCCGTAGGTCCTAGAAACGAAATTCTTGTTTCGTCTGATTCCTTGGCTCAAGACGATTCGATTGGACCCTATGACGTTATTTTCCGTCATGAAATTTTTTCCGCCATTTTGAATTATTCGTAAAACCTACTTTTGCGAACTCGTCCTAGAGTTTTTACCCGATTGCCGCGAAAATTGGTATGTAGCATCTAGAGACCCTCACGGCAAAAAGTTATCAAAAGAATTTCGATAAACCAATCCGTTGTCGTATAACGCGTCAACAAAATTTTCGTAGAGCGCAAAAAAACTGATTTTAGGCTGTATCTTCGTCAAACTTAGGCCTATTGACACGACACTTGGTACTTGTGATGCCAGTCAGGAACTGAGTGTGTATGCACAGTTTCGTCGCAGCGCCACCTAGTGGCCAGACAGATGTTTTTTACACCTATAACTTTGGCTGTGATCAACGTATTTTGACGGGACTTGATTTTTAGGAGTCCTGAATAGTCGCCGAGTCCAACGATACCAAACATGCCAGATTTCGCCTTACGGTTAGCCCTGCGCAGCAAAACAGCACTTAAAAAACACGCGCGAATATCTCCGCGAGCGTAATTCTGATCGACTCGAAAACATCATAGGAAGAATATTGCATTACCTTCTGAACAAAAAGTTCTATTGGCACTATATTAAAATTTTCATCAGAAATGGCCGAAAATTGCAAAAAACGAAAAATTACCTTTAAATTTTGTGTTTTTACACATAAATGGTTATAACTTCGTAACGCAAAGAGATTTTTTCACCATATTTGATACGCTGATGTACGACCACAGTCTGAGGCTACACAAAAAAAATTGTATGGTTGCACCACTAGTTGGCCTTATAATTGAACAAAACCTTTGAAATCAAGCCACCCTATGGTCATACAACTGTTTCTTCACTAAACTAAAGTGTATAGTCATAAAACTAGCTAGATGTAACACATTTATGATCTGAGGTTGCATGCACGAATTTTGTCATTGCGCCACCTACTGGTTTTGAGATAGAATATGGCATTTTTTGCCTAAAACTACTGCAACAACACATCTAAAACCATGAGTCATCATGGATTATTCCTTTCATGGCTTTGACTACAATCACTAGAGGATGTCCATTTACTCTCTAGCAACCAATGAGAATACGTTATCAACTGTTTTTGCAAGAGCTTTTTCTCTGTATCAGAACATCACAGAGACATGGGGATGGTCTCTTTTGACTCTTTTAACTTGTTGTAACATGTTGTGACCCATGTTTGCCCACTGTAAGCATCACATACATGTCCTTCAGTGCTCTAATGTTCCATGATTGTCAATAACCGAAGGACAGTTGCAGTAGACAAGAATATAGATTATTTTTGTTGATTACCTTTGCATTTTTTCATCTGAAATCATTAGGTAGGTTCTTCAGTCTGCTTATCCAAATGCAACTTTACATCCTTCTGTGCCTTTTTCGGCTTGACCCCGGTATTGCTGCTTGCAGCTATATTTATTATTATTCTTCTTCCGCCATTGCGGTCTATGGCAGCCCATAGAACCGTACGTAGGAAAGTTATGAAATTTGGCACACTGATAAAGGACAGTCCAATGTGTCCCCACAGCAAATTTGGAGTCTCTATCTCTAACCCGCTAGCGCCACCAACAGTCCAAAGTTGAACTTATGTTTTTGCTTATAACTTCTGATCCGTAAGTCCTAGAAACGAAATTCTTGTTTCCTCTGATTCCTTGGCTCAAGACGATTCGATTTGACCCTATGACGTCATTTTCCGTCATGAAATTTTTTCCGCCATTTTGAATTATTCGTAAAACCTACTTTTGCGAACTCGTCCTAGAGTTTTTACCCGATTGCCGCGAAAATTGGTATGTAGCATCTAGAGACCCTCACGGCAAAAAGTTATCAAAAGAATTTCGATAAACCAATCCGTTGTCGTATAGCGCGTCAACAAAATTTTCGTAGAGCGCAAAAAAACAGATTTTAGGCTGTATCTTCGTCAAACTTAGGCCTATTGACACGACACTTGGTACTTGTGATGCCAGTCAGGAACTGAGTGTGCATGCACAGTTTCGTCGCAGCGCCACCTAGTGGCCAGACAGATGTTTTTTACACCTATAACTTTGGCTGTGATCAACGTATTTTGACGGGACTTGATTTTTAGGAGTCCTGAATAGTCGCGAGTCCAACGATGCCAAACATGCCAGTTTTCGCCTTACGGTTAGCCCTGCGCAGCAAAACAGCACTTAAAAAACACGCGCGAATATCTCCGCGAGCGTAATTCTGATCGACTCGAAAACATCATAGGAAGAATATTGCATTACCTTCTGAACAAAAAGTTCTATTGGCACTATATTAAAATTTTCATCAGAAATGGCCGAAAATTGCAAAAAACGAAAAATTACCTTTAAATTTTGTGTTTTTACACATAAATGGTTATAACTTCGTAACGCAAAGAGATTTTTTCACCATATTTGATACGCTGATGTACGACCACAGTCTGAGGCTACACAAAAAAAATTGTATGGTTGCACCACTAGTTGGCCTTATAATTGAACAAAACCTTTGAAATCAAGCCACCCTATGGTCATACAACTGTTTCTTCACTAAACTAAAGTGTATAGTCATAAAACTAGCTAGATGTAACACATTTATGACCTGAGGTTGCATGCACGAATTTTGTCATTGCGCCACCTACTGGTTTTGAGATAGAATATGGCATTTTTGCCTAAAACTACTGCAACAACACATCTAAAACCATGAGTCATCATGGATTATTCCTTTCATGGCTTTGACTATAATCACTAGAGGATGTCCATTTACTCTCTAGCAACCAATGAGAATACGTTATCAACTGTTTTTGCAAGAGCTTTTTCTCTGTATCAGAACATCACAGAGACATGGGGATGGTCTCTTTTGACTCTTTTAACTTGTTGTAACATGCTGTGACCCATGTTTGCCCACTGTAAGCATCACATACATGTCCTTCAGTGCTCTAATGTTCCATGATTGTCAATAACCGAAGGACAGTTGCAGTAGACAAGAATATAGATTATTTTTGTTGATTACCTTTGCATTTTTTCATCTGAAATCATTAGGTTAACCTAGGTTCTTCAGTCTGCTTATCCAAACGCAACTTTACATCCTTCTGTGCCCTTTTCGGCTTGACCCCGGCATTGCTGCTTGCAGCTATATTTCTTTTTCTTTTCCTTCCGCCATTGCGTCTATGGCAGCCCATAGCAGCTTACATAGGAAAGTTATGAAATTTTGCACACTGATAGAGGACTGTCCAAAAAGTCTCCACAACAAATTTGGAGTCTTAATCTCTAACCCGCTAGCGCCACCAACAGTCCAAAGTTGCACTTATGTTTTTGCTTATAACTTCTGATCCATAAGTCCTATAAACAAAATTCTTGCTTCCTCTGATTCCTTGGCTCAAGACGATTCGATTGGACCCTATGACGTCATTTTCCGTCATGAAAAATTTTCCGCCATTTTGATTTATTCATTAAACCTACTTTTGCGAACTTGTCCTAGAGCTTTTGCCCAATTTCCACGAAAAACGGTATGTAGCATCTGGAGACACTCAGGGCAAAAAGTTATTAAAAGAATTTTGATAAACCATCCCGTTTTCGTATAGTGCGTCAACAAATTTTACGTAGAGGGCAAAAAAACAGGTTTTAGTGTGTATCTTCGCCAATCTTATGTCTATTGATGCCACACTTGGTAGATGTGATGCCAGTGAGGATCTGAGGGGGCATGCAGAGTTTCGTCACAGCGCCACCTAGTGGTCATACGAATGTTGTACATGCTTATAACTTTGGCTCTGATCTGTGTTTTTTCACGGGACTTGTTTCACTGAAGTCCAGAATAGTTGCCGAGTCCAACGTTACCAAACATGCCAGATTTCGCTTTACGGTTAGCCCTGCGCAGCAAAACAGCACTTAAAAAACACGTGCGAATATCTCCGCGAGCGTAATTCTGATCGACTTGAAAACATCATAGGAAGAATATTGCATTACCTTCTGAACAAAAAGTTCTATTGGCATTGTATTAAAATTTTCATCAGAAATGGCTGAAAATTGCAAAAAACAAAAAATTACCTTTAAATTTTGTGTTTTTACACATAAATGGTTATAACTTCGTAACGCAAAGAGATTTTTTCACCATAATTGATACGCTGATGTACGACCACAGTCTGAGGCTACACAAAAAAAATTGTATGGTTGCACCACTAGTTGGCCTTATAATTTAACAAAACCTTTGAAATCAAGCCACTCTATGGTCATACAACTGTTTCTTCACTAAACTAAAGTGTATAGTCATAAAACTAGCTAGATGTAACATAGTTATGACCTGAGGTTGCATGCACAATTTTGTCATTGCGCCACCTACTGGTTTTGAGATAGAATATGGCATTTTTTTGCCTAAAACTACTGCAACAACACATCTTAAACCATGAGTCATCATGGATTTTTCCTTTCATGGCTTTGACTATAATCACTAGTGGATGTCCATTTACTCTCTAGCAACCAATGAGAATACGTTATCAACTGTTTTTGCAAGAGCTTTTTCTCTGCATCAGAACATCGCAGAGACATGGGGGTGGGCTCTTTTGACTCATTAACACCACTGTAACATTTTGTGAGCTGAGTATTGCCACTAGAAGCACCACTCATTTTTACGTCAGTGTTCTAGTTATCAATGCTCGTCGAAAGAGAGGGAGAGATTTCACTAAATGAGAACACAGCTTTTTTGCTGATAACTGTTATATTGTTTTGTCTGAAATCAAGAGATTTTCTTAGGTACTTTAAACTGCTCATCCGAAGTCAACTTTACTTTCTGCTGTGCCCTTTTTGGCTTGACCCCGGTGATTGCTGCTTGCAGCTATATTTATTATTATTATTATTATCTATTATTCTTCTTCTTCCGCCATTGCGTCTACGGCAGCCCATAGAACCGTACGTAGGAAAGTTATGAAATTTGGCACACTCAAAGAGGACATTCCAAATAGTCAACACACCAAATTTGGAGTGTCTATGTCAAACCCAATAGCGCCACCAACAGTCCAAATTTTCACTTACATTTTTGGTTATAACTGCTGACCCGTACGTCATAGAAACGCAATTCTTGTTTCTTCTGATTCCTTGGCTCATGCCGATTCGATTGCACCATATGACGTCATTTCGGTTATGCTATTTATTTTGATATTTTGAATTGTTTGTAAAACCTACTTTTTGAACTCGTCCTAGAGCTTTTGTCCAATTTGCATAAAAAAATGGGTCTGTAGCATCTAGAGACACTCATGGCAAAAAGTTATGGAATTCGTGTCGATTCGCCAATCCGTTTCCGTATACCGCGTCAACGAATTTTACATAGAGTGCGTAAAAACGGATTTGAGGCTGTATCTTCGCCAAAGTTAAACGTATTCACATGACACTTGGTTGTTTTGATGGCAGTCATGACCTGAGGGTTCGTGCCCAGTTTCGTCACAGCGCCACCTAGTGTTCACGAGATTTGAAAAATGGCTATTTTTGCTTATAACTACTGCAAACTTGAGTCTAAAATTATACAAGTGCTATTGTTAGATTCCTTGAGGCATGCCGAGTCAAACGATACCAAATGGTTTTCAGTCGGCCATTTTGGGGGTCGGCCATTTTGATTTTTAACTTTTTTTGTCGGAAAGTTATGAATTTTGGCACACTCAAAGAGGACATTCCAAATAGTCCCCACACCAAATTTGGAGTGTCTTTGTCAAACCCTATAGTGCCACCAACAGTCCAAATTTTCACTTGCATTTTTGGTTATAACTGCTGACCCATACGTCATAGAAACGCAATTCTTGTTTCATCTGATTCCTTGGCTCATGCCGATTCGATTTCACCATATGACGTCATTTCGGTTATGCTTATTATTTTGATATTTTGAATTGTTTGTAAAACCTACTTTTTCGAACTCGTCCTAGAGCTTTTGTCCAATTTGTGTAAAGAATGGGTGTTTACATCTAGAGACACTCATGGCAAAAAGTTATGGAATTCGTGTCTATTCGCCGGTCCGTTTCCGTATACCGCGTCATAACATTTTACGTAGAGCGCGAACAAACGGATTTGAGGCTGTATCTTTGCCAAAGTAGTTTTGATGGCAGTCATGACATGAGGGTGCGGGCACAGTTTCGTCACAGTGCCACATAGTGTTCACGAGATTTGAAAAATTGCTATTTTTGCTTATATCTAATTTTAGCTTGATATTAAAATTATGGATTTGTGGCTATATCTTCGCAAAAGTTTTGCACATTAATGTGTGCATTGCCAGTGGTTCAGTGGTTAGTGTAGGTTGTCTACAAATCGGAAGGTTGGTGGTTCAAACCCCAGCTCCACGGTGTCCATGAGTGAGACATCTATCCCCAACTGTTATATGTCATGAACTGAGGGTGCATGGTACGGTTTGTCACAAGGCCACCTAGTGGTCACGAGATTTGAAAAGTGACTGTTTTTGTTTTTATACTGCAAAATTGAGTCTAAAATCATGAAATTGCTATTGTTAGATTCCTTGAGGCATGCCGAGTCAAACGATACCAAAAGTTTTCGGATGGCCATTTTCAATTACAAAGCATACCAACTTTTTCAAACTCCTCCTACAGCGTTCATTTGATTGGCTTGGATTTGGTACACACAATCTAGACTCTAGACAAAAAGTCATAAAAAGATTTTGATAGACCAATCAGTTATTGTATAGCGCATCAACAAATATTATGGCAAGCACGCCGGAATGAATGGATTTGAGGCTATATCTTTGCAAAAGTTTTGCATATTAATGTGTGCGTTGCCAGTGGTTCAGTGGTTAGTGTAGGTTGTCTACAAATCGGAAGGTTGGTGGTTCAAACCCCAGCTCCACCTGACCAAGTGTTGAGGTATCATTGAGAACCCCAACTGCTCCTGATGAGCTGGATGGCTCTCGCATGGCTGACAGTGTATGAATAGGTGAATGTTTCACAACTTGTAAATGTCATGTACTGAGGGTGCATGAAATGTTTTGTCACAGAGCCACCTATTTCATCAGCATTTTTTTGAAAGCCCTTGTAAACTTTTCAGTGCCCCCTAGTGGTTAAGAGTTTTGAGGCTTTATCTCCAGATCGCTTTATTGTGTGTACACCATATTTGGTGGGTGTCATCACAATTATGACCTGAGGCACCATCAATTGTTTTGGTGCAGTGCCCCCAGTGGTCAAGTCATTTGAGGCTATATCTCAACATTGCTTAATCATATGTATATAAAATTTGGTGGGTGTCATCACAATCATGACCCGCGGCACCATCTATTGTTTCGGTGCAGCACCACCAAGATAAAGAAGATTTGAAAAATTGCAATTTTTGCCTTAATCTACTGAAAACTTAGATTTAAAATCAAGACAGTCATTATTGATACTTCATTCTGTGCCCTTTTTGGCTTGACCCCGGCATCGCTGCTTTGCAGCTATATTTATTAAAGGTGATATCATTGTCATTGCATTCATTGTTACTTATGATTTTAAACAGTGAAAATCATTGTGTATTTTTAATCATTATGTGAATTAATCATTATTGACAGCAATTGCGCAAGTGTAAGTAAAAACTTCCAACTCAAAAGATCCAACTGTTGAATATTTGATTGGAAAATGCTAAAATGCTAAACTGGGTTGTGTTTACAGTTCCATGTCCTTCACAATCACAACTGCAAGCACACCAGTCAATTTCTTCCATTCGGAAGAATCAGGTACACTATTTTGTTATTTTTATCTTAAAATATTAATAGTAAGGGAACCCCGTGGGTTCGTGTCAAAAATGCCATTCGCAGAATGTGACAGTGTCACCATCGTGGGCGCGAGGGATCGTACGGCCCAATTGTCAGCCCCGGCTCCATTAACTTAATGGCCGATCGTCACCCTACCATTACCCTGTCCCCCTCCCTGACCATATCCATAGTGGCCGTACGGACGCCTCTAGGGGCGCCCTAGGGTCACGGGGGTGCCCCCCACCACCCCCCCGAGCCCCCCACTGACACGAAACCACTATTTGTCCATTTGCCCATTATCTGTGCAGATTTAGTGTCCAACCCCTTCCGACCCTCGGACACGCCCCCCAGGACACGCCCCCAATGACACGAACCCACTATTTGTCCATTTGCCCATTATTGGTGCGGATTAACCCCCTGACTCCTGCTGACCACCCCCCCGACCCCCCCGACCCCCCCCCATGACACGAACCCACTATTTGTCCATTTGCCCATTATTGGTGCGGATTAACCCCCTGACTCCTGCTGACCACCCCCCCGACCCCCCCCAATGACACGAACCCACTATTTGTCCATTTGCCCATTATTGGTGCGGATTGACCCCCTGACCCCTGCTGACCACCCCCCCGACCCCCCCCCATGACACGAACCCACTATTTGTCCATTTGCCCATTATTGGTGCGGATTGACCCCCTGACCCCTGCTGACCACCCCCCCGACCCCCCCCACTGACACGAACCCACTATTTGTCCATTTGCCCATTATTTGCGCGGATCGACCCCCTGACCCCACCTGAGCACACCCCGACCCCCCCCACTGACACGAACCCACTATTTGTCCATTTGCAGACTATTTTTTTGGGAAACGGTCCGAACCCCAAACGGACGTCACGGGCCCGGCTTACGTCCCCTCTAGCGCCCTGTGGCGCAGAGTTCGACGCGAAAATGTCGTCCCTGTCCGTTTTTGCTCAGTTTGGACCCTAGCTCCACCAAACCACCCCTACCCCCTCCTCCTCCACCGGCCGTTAGCTTGCCAGTCGTCCGTTTCGAGATCCGGCCCGTCTCGGGGTCCTGGGGACGTAGTGACACGAACCAGGTACGAAAAATAACATTGCTTTAATGGAGACGTGTCAGTGCCGTCACGAGGCCCCGTAAGGGCGCGCGGCTTTGAAACGCACGTGGTAGCGCAGGGCGGACGGCCCCGCCGAGGAATCCGCCGGCCCACCCGCCGCGAACCTTTCGTGACCCTACTTGCCAACCCTAACCCTAGGCGTTTTGCGATCGCACCGGGAGGCACAGCGAGGGCGCTGTGGGCACGGCGTACGCCGAATGCGCGCGGGCTTCGGAGACGTCGTGCGCGGGCCCTCTACTGGACCGCACGCCGAATTTTGGGCACCTAGTCCTTTTCCCGGCCTCGCGGGAGCACTGACAGTTTCCCGCTAAATTAGCGGGTTCGCGGACGGTGTCCGATCGGGTCGAAATTCGGCACCCGCGCGCTTGGGGGCCCCGCCGTACGGGCCCCCGAAGCGCAGACCTCTGGGACCTTCGGAAAAAAAGTTAGCGAAACGGAGCTCAAATGGAAAGCAACATGGTGTAGTGGTCTAGGCCATCAAGAGGATCATGATGAGTGATTTTGAGAACATTTGGACAACCTTGTCTTATTTTTGAGCTACGTTATCCAGATTCGGATATGTCGATCGGGGGCCCCCCAGAGGTCATCTGACACCGCGCGGGGTCACGAGGAGCGCGTCCACAAACCCATTACGGAAAATAACATTGGTTTAATGGAAAAGTGTCGCGACCCCCGCGCGGTCCCCGAACGTCGCGCGGCCCCGATACGCCCGTCGTAACATCCCACAGGGGGCCCGGCTGGGGACTCTGAAGGACGCGGCAGGGAGCCTATCGCGAGCCGAGTTACGAACCCTAAATCTGGGATTTCGCGCCGCTCCTGTGCGCACGCGGTGCGGCGTTGGCGCGTGGGTTTCGGATATGTCGGGCCAGAGCCGTCCGGCAGACCGCGTGCCGAATTTGGAGAGCTTACGACTTTTCCTGTCCTCGCGGGAGACCCGACAGTTTCCCGCGTTTCGGTACGCGGGTTCGTGTCGGCTTCCGATCGGGCCGAAACTCGGCACGCGCGCACTCCGGGGTCCCAAACGACGGAACCCGGAAGCGCAGACTCGAGCGACGTTCGGAAGAAGAGCCATAGGGCCGTATCTCGCGCGGCGGTCGCACTTTGCGGTGGGTTTACGCGGTCGCGAAGACTCCGATTCGACCGGGGCGCGCGCGGGTCTTCTAGTCCGGACGTCCTCTCCGCGGAACGCCGAGCGTCGCGGCCGAGACCCCTTCGCGACTCGACTTGCTTGCCCTAGTTTTAAGGTTTTCGGCAGGGCGTAGCGCGCGCGCCTTACGCCGTCGGCGCGCGGGTTCCGGATATGTCGCGTTAGAGCTCTCCGGCAGCCCGCGCACCGATTTCGGCGACCTTTCGACTTTTCCCAGCTTAGCGGGAGACCTGACGGTTTCCCGCTACCGGCCGTGGGTTCGTGCCGGAGTCCGATCGGGTCAAAAATCGGCACGCTCTATGTCGGAGTTCTCCCGAGACGGACCCCCGAAGCGCGGGCCGCTGCGGCGTTCCAGAAAAAATAGATTCCAAAAAAGCAACGAAAACTTGAGGCCTGAGGCCTATGGGAATTATAATGGGGGAATTTGATGTTTTCGGACGGCGGCCAAATTTTTTCTTTCGCGCCAGGACGCCCGTCTTTGGATATGTCGTAGAGGGGCACTCGGCGAGCCAGGGCCCCGAATTTGGGGCCCCTAGGCCCTTCCGGGGCCCTTCGGCGAGGCTGCAAAAATCCTCGTTTTTTCACGTTTTTTGTATGGGACGTGAAAATTTGTCACCAGGAAACAAGTTTTCTAGGCGTTTCAGACGACGCTGATTCACCTGGTAAAATTTCTGTGAGAAGGATTTTTGAGTTTGGACTTGGGTGTTTTTTTTGTGTGAGAAAGGGTGAAAAAAAGCTCAATTTGGTGCTTCATTGCTCAGCCCAGGAAGGTCTTAGGGACTTGAATGAGGGTTCGTTGGAAAGGCCCGGACACGACCTTTACAAAGAGCCCAGAGTCGAGGGTGTGGCCCATTCAGGGGCGGAGCTAGAGGCATTTAAAAATCAGAAAAGTGTGAAAAAGCTAAAGTTTAGGGCTCTGTTTCTCGGCCCAGGAAGGTCGCAGAGACTCGAGTGAGGGTTCGTTGGAAAGTCCCGGACCGGGCCTTTCCAACGAGCCCAAGGTCGAGGGTGTGGCTTATTCATGGGCGGAGCTAGGGGCTTTTGAATTTAAAAGCTCGTTTTTTATATCTCCGGCAGGGAAGGTCCTAGAGACACGAGGGTGGGCGCGTTTTGAAGGGCTCGGAGAGACCTTTCGAACGACACCAGCCTCGAGTCTCTACGACGTTCCCTCGCCGAGATATGGTTTTCCACTTTTGAAAATTTATGAAAAAGGCTTGTATTCAGGGCTCGTTTTCTCGGCCCAGGAAGGTCCTAGGGACTCGATTGAGGGTGCTTTGGAAAGGCCCGGACTAGGCCTTTCCAAAGAGCCCATGGTCGAGGGTGTGGCCCATTCAGGGGCGGAGCTAGGGGCATTTAAATATCAGAAAAATGTGAAAAATCTCAAGTTTAGGGCTCTGTTTCTCGGCCCAGGAAGGTCGCAGAGACTCGAGTGAGGGTTCGTTGGAAAGGCCCGGACGAGGCCTTTTCAACGAACCCGGGGTCGAGGTCGTGGCTCCTTTGAAAACGATGGTTTTTCGGAAAGGGGCGGGGCCATAGAGACTTGGGGGTTGGGGGCGTGTCTGAGGGGGCGGCGAGACCTTTCAAACGACACCACCCCCAAGTCTCTACGACATTCCTTGGCCGAGATAGATTTTTTTTTTTTTTGGTGAAATGTTCAAAAAAGACTTTCTTGAAGATTTGCCTCAATATCTTTTCTGTGCGAAAATGTGTAAAAAATGCTGATTTTCAGGGCTCTGTTTGTCGGCCCGAGAAGGTCGTAGACGCTCCATTTCGGATTCCTTAAAAAGCCCCTGGGGAGACCTTTCGAAGGAACCCGAGTTCGAGGGCGTGGCCTTCTAGGGGGCGGAGCAACGTGCGTTTGAAAAAATAGCCAAATTTCGTATATCTCCGGACCGGAAGGTCATAGGGACATGGGGGTGGGGGCGTTTGAAAGGTGGCGGAAAGCCCTTTCCAACGAGCCCAAGGTCGAGGGCGTGGCACTCTTTGGGGCGGAGCTAGGGGCGTTTAAAAATAAAAGCTCGTTTTTCATATCTCCGGAAGGGAAGGTCCTAGAGACTCGTGGGTGGGGGCGTTTTGAAGGTCTCGGAGAGACCTTTCGAACGACACCAGCCTCGAGTCTCTACGACGTTCCCTCGCCGAGATATGGTTTTCCACTTCTGAAAATTTATGAAAAAGGCTTGTTTTCAGAGCTCGTTTGCTCGGCCCAGGAAGGTCTTAGGGACTCGAATGAGAGTGCTTTGGAAAGGCCCGGACTAGGCCTTTCCAAAGAGCCCAGGGTCGAGGGTGTGGCCCATTCAGGGGCGGAGCTAGGGGCATTTAAATATCAGAAAAATGTGAAAAATCTCAAGTTTAGGGCTTTGTTTCTCGGCCCAGAAAGGTCGTAGAGACTCGAGTGAGGGTTCGTTGGAAAGGCCCGCACTAGCCCTTTCCAACGAGTCCAAGCTTGAGGGTGTAGCCTAATAAGAGGCGGAGCTACGGTCATTTGAAAATGTAAAAAAAAAGCTTGTACTTATGTTTTTTTTTTTTTTTTTTTGTGAAAAAGGCTAAGGTTTAGTGCTCTTTTTCTCAGCCGAGCAAGGTCGGAGACACTTGAGCTCGGGTTCGTTGGAAAGCCCTGGAACAGTACTTTCCAACAGTGTCAATGGCAAGGGCGTGGCCCTCTTGAAGGCTAAGCTACGGGCATTCAAATTGGGAAAAAAAGGCCGAAATTCATTGCCTGAGACAAAAAAATTCCCGGATTTACTTCAAACTCGCACCGCGCGTAGAGGGTGCCGAGACTAAGACAGGAATGTGTGTACCACGTTCCTAGCTCATTCCTGCGCCGAGATAGAGGCCTGACACTCGCATGTAAATAGTCTGCCAATGGACAAATAATGGGTTCGTGTCAGTTTTTTCCTTTAGAGCCTCAGCGATTTCGACCGCATGACTGCGACACGGACGAAGCACGGATAGCGTCAAAGTCACTTGCGCGCTCGTACGACAACGTGCGGTCAAGAACATGTCGTACGTACGCGCAAGTGACCTCGACGCTCTCCGCGCTTCGTCCGCGTAGCGGTAACGCGGTCGAAATCGGTGAGGCTCTTAAGGAAAGCAGTGACAAAAACCCACTATTCGTCCATTGGCAGACTATTTGCATGTACGTGTCAGGCCTCTATCTCGGCACAGGAACGAGCTAGGAGGGTGGGACCTGCGCACCCGTCTTGGTCTCGGCACGCTCGACGCGTGGTGCGAGTTTGGTGAAGATCGGAGGAGGTCGAAATTTTGGTCAAAAAAAGACCAAAGAGGTACCCCTTACGTCATTTTTTTGGACCAAATTTTAAAAGTTCGCGGATTTAGCTCAAACCGCTCACGCGTGACGAGGGAGTCGCGCTGTGCAGATGAACGCGCGTCTCGGGGCGGTGACTCGTTGTGGGGCGGAGCTACGGCACTGACACGTTTCAGCGATTCCATTCAAAAAAAAATAGTGGGTTCGTGTACATGTCGAAATTGCGCGAAAGTTACCTTGACGCGATCTGGGCGTCGTCCGCGTCACGGATACGCGGTCGAAATCGCTGAGGCTCTAAAGGAAATCAATGACACGGACCCACTATTCGTCCATTGGCAGACTATTTGCACGTACGTGTCAGGCCTCTATCTCGGCACAGGAACGAGCTAGGAGGGTGGGACCCGCGCACCCGTCTTAGTCTCGGCACGCTCGACGCGCGGTGCGAGTTTGGTGAAGATCGGAGGAGGTCGAAATTTTGGTCAAAAAAAGACCAAAGGGGTACCCCTTACGTCTTTTTTTTGGACCAAATTTTAAAAGTTCGCGGATTTAGCTCAATCCGCTCACGCGTGACGAGGGAGTCGCGCTGTGCAGATGAACGCGCGTCTCGGGGCGGTGACTCGTTGTGGGGCGGAGCTACGGCACTGACACGTCTCAGCGAATCCATTCAAAAAAAAATAGTGGGTTCGTGTACATGTCGAAATTGCGCGAAAGTTACCTTGACGCGATCTAGGCGTCGTCCGCGTCGAATCCACGCGGTCGAAATCGCTGAGGCTCTAAAGGAAATCAATGACACGGACCCACTATTCGTCCATTGGCAGACTATTTGCACGTACGTGTCAGGCCTCTATCTCGGCACAGGAACGAGCTAGGAGGGTGGGACCTGCGCCCCTGTCTTAGTCTCGGCACGCTGGACACGCTGTACGGATTTGGTGAAGATCGGAGGAGGTCAAAAATTTGGTCCAAATTCAAATTTTTGACTAAGTCCTGTCCGTTTTTCAGTATGGGACGTGAAAATGTGTCACCAGGAAACAAGTTTTCTAGGCGTTTCAGACGACGCTGATTCACCTGGCAAAATTTCTGTGAGATGGATTTTTGAGTTTGGACTTGTGTTTTTTTTTTTTTTTTTGTGAAAAAGGGTGAAAAAAAGCTTAATTTGGGGCTTTATTGCTCGGTCCGGGAAGGTCGTAGAGACTCGACTGATGGTTCCTTGGAAAGGCACGGACTAGACCTCTACGAAGAGCCCAAGGTCTAGGGTGTAGCCCATTCAGGGGCGGAGCTAAGGGCATTTAAATATCAGAAAAGTGTGAAAAAGGCAAAAGTTTAGGGCTTTTTTGCTCGGCCCAGGAAGGTCGTAGAGACTCGAATGAGGGTTCGTTGGAAAGCCCCCGACGAGACCTTTCCAACGAGCCCAAGGTAGAGGGCGTGACACTCTTTGGGGCGGAGCTAATGGCATTTGAATAAAATAACTCATTTTTTATATCTCCGGAAGGGAAGGGCCTAGAGACTTGGGGGTAGGGGCGTTTTGAAGGGGGCGGCGACACGGAACGACAGGGGTACCCCTTACGTCATTTTGTCGAACAACATTTTTTACGTCCCCGGATTTTGTTCGAACCTGCTTACGCGCGAAGAGGGGGTCGGGCCGTGCGCGGAAACGCGCGTCTCGGCGCTGTGAATCGTTGCGGAGCGGAGATACGGCACTGACACGTGTCATCGATTCCATTCAAAAAAAATAGTGGGTTCGTGTACACGTCGAAATTGCGCGAAAGTTACCTCGACGCGATCGGGGCGTCGTCCGCGTCACGGATACGCGGTCGAAATCGCTGAGGCTCTAAAGGAAATCAATGACACAAACCCACTATTTGTCCATTGGCAGACTATTTGCACGTACGTGTCAGGCCTCTATCTCGGCACAGGAACGAGCTAGGAGGGTGGGACCTGCGCACCCGTTATAGTCTCGGCACGCTCGACGCGTGGTGCGAGTTTGGTGAAGATCGGAGGAGGTCGAAATTTTGGTCAAAAAAAGACCAAAGGGGTACCCCTTACGTCTTTTTTTTGGACCAAATTTTAAAAGTTCGCGGATTTAGCTCAAACCGCTCACGCGTGATGAGGGAGTCGCGCTGTGCAGATGAACGCGCGTCTCGGGGCGGTGACTCGTTGTGGGGCGGAGCTACGGCACTGACACGTGTCATCGATTCCATTCAAAAAAAAAATAGTGGGTTCGTGTACATGTCGAAATTGGGCGAAAGTTACCTTGACGCCATCTGGGCGTCGTCCGCGTCGAATCCACGCGGTCGGAATCGCTGAGGCTCTAAAGGAAAAAAATGACACGAACCCATTATCCGTCCATTGCCAGACTATTTGCAAGTACGTGTCAGGCCTCTATCTTGGGACAGGAACGAGCTAGGAGGGTGGGACCTGCGCCATCGTCTTAGTCTCGTCATGCTCTACGCGTGGTGCGAGTTTGGTGAAGATCGGAGGAGGTCAAAATGATCGGTCAGGAATACACGACCGGGGTACGCCTTAACGCCTCAGTCTCGGCACGCTCTACGCGTGGTGCGAATTTGGTGAAGATCGGGCGAATAATGGGCAAATGGACGAATAGTGGGTTCGTGTCATGGGGGGGGGGGTCGGGGGGGTGGTCAGGTGGGGTCAGGGGGTCATCCCGCACAAATAATGGGCAAATGGACAAATAGTGGGTTCGTGTCAGTGGGGGGGGTCGGGGGGGTGGTCAGGAGGGGTCAAGGGGTCAATCCGCACCAATAATGGGCAAATGGACAAATAGTGGGTTCGTGTCAGTGGGGGGGGTCGGGGGGGTGGTCAGGAGGGGTCAGGGGGTCAATCCGCACCAATAATGGGCAAATGGACGAATAGTGGGTTCGTGTCAGTGGGGGGGGGGTCGGGGGCGTGTCCGGGAGGCCAATGGGCAAGTGTCACCATAGTGGGTCCAGGGCCCCGTGGACACGCGCCCCCTGCCTGCAGAGCGCATATCGCACCGAAAACAGGCCTCCTGAAAGGGCCCCTGGCTCGGCCCGGGGGGGGGGCAGGGTCGCGGAAACGCCCGTCCGCCTCACCGCCCGACCCGAACCTTTGATCCGCGGCGCCCGATAGGCCGTGAAAAATTTCTGCGGGCCGGCGCGCAAGGGACGCGGACCCGCGTACATTTCCAAACGGCTAACAGCTCCGTGTCCTCAGTTCCCTAAGGCGAGGCAGACTTACTGTTAATTTATTGTACTTGTGTAGTTAGTAATGTTTTACTGTTTCAAAACAAATCCTATAAAGAAATCCTGGATTGTAGAATCATTCTGAAAGTAGACCAAATTCAGGACAACATCACAGCAGTGGTCGGGAAAAACATCAGTCAATGAGCAAGCCAAGCTGACTTTCAAAAGATGGTTTGTGTCATAACAACATTAGTCACTGCTGACTTTTTATTCTTGTTTAATTACGGATTGTTTTTGTTTGTAGATTTGTTATCTGTCTTCAGAGGGAAGGCAGCTTGGAGGTTGCTACAGCTACACAGGGAGAATTTCAGCAGCTCAGTTTCATACTTGCAACTAATAATGATATCCCAAATGTTTTTGTATATATATATTTGAAAGTAAATATGTTGTAAATAAGAATAAGTTAATAGTTAATGGTCTATTTTTAAAACAAGATACATTTTTATTCTTTGGAATAGAACCATAGATCTATCTGACACTTATTCATAGTATACTTCAAGATGCCCTGAACCCACAACAAAACCTACAATAATATCAAAGATCAATATATAAGACAACTTTCATTATTTTACATAATAGTAACATATTTTTGTACTCTGTGTGACTTATGCTCTCTCTAAGGTGTGTATGTTCACTTTGTAGCTGGTCTTAGCTGTTCAGGGTGGGAGGACCATCTTGAACCAGCTAAGACCAGCCAACCAAGCTGGTGGGTCAGCTGGTTTTCTAGCCTGCAGCTATAAAGTGGCCAAAAAAAAAAACACATCCTGCTACACAATCCTGAACAGCTAATACCAGGCTGAGAGACCAGCTTAAAACCAGTCAACCAGCTTGGGCTGGTTTTAGCTGGTTTTCATGTTTTCATTGGTTAGCAGGGAAATAAAATGACGTGCTGAGGACTTTAGGCGAACGTCCCCTAAACGTCCCTGTGAAAGTCCGGAGGACATCCTCGCAGACGTCCGCTCGACGTAACAGGTACCCTACACAATGACGTTCGGGGGACGTTCGCAGAGGACGTTTAGGGGACGTCCTGGGGACCTTTTTTTGTTAGCTGGGAGCTTGCTGTCCAATGACATGGTTGGCCCAACGTGTTTTAGTGGTTTTTAACTGAAAGAAAGTTGGTAAGATATTTTTTAGGTTGGCAGAAGGTCTGCTGGCCGTCCAATAACATGGTTGGCCCAACGTTGGCCCAACGGACAAAATTACGTTGGGCCAACGTCAGCACCCAACCAATTTAAAACGTTTGCCCATTCGCTGTGTAAAGAACCGACTCAAAAGACTCATTTATTTGCAACACTTTGTAAGGAATCGACTCAAACAAGTCATTAATTTGCGAAATGCGCCAGAAACACACGATAGCAATTTAAAAATAAAATACAAATTTCGTAATTAATTAAAATACAGTAACGAAGGAACGCTGCATAGTGTAAACGAAGTAAAAGTACAATTTATTTTTTTCCACCTCGGAAGGGCAACCCAGCAAACACAGAACGTTCCCCTAACGTTAGTTTTTGGTTATATTTTGGTTATTTTTTTGGGAACCAAATAATAACGTTCTGGGAACGTTCTTTTTAGGTTTTTATTTTTATTTTATCTGAAACATCTAATAAGTATCGGCCAGGCATCGGCCAAATCTTCAGTCAAGTCAACGTATTTCCCGCTCATCAAGCTTGTCTGTTACGTCGGCTTTGGGTCGGATAACTATACCCGAGGCCAATGCCGCGCTTCTCTCTGTTGGTGCGTGTCCTACTTAGAGCCCTGCATGGCCTTAAAACTCCAGCCCTAACCCGGCCCTGACCCGACGTGTTCAAGCCCTACCCGACCCCAGCCCGACAATGCCTGCAATTTTTTCAGCCCGAACCCGACCTTACCCGAGACCAATATCAATTACTTTTAAGTTCTCTCTCTGACGCGCGCGCTCTTTGATGCGCGCTCTCTCTCTCTTGAACGCGCGTTCTCAAACATAATAAGAGGTGAAGTATAGCTTTAGCCTACAGAAATGCTTATTGCTTTAATGTAGGGAGTTATAATAGCTCATTGTTCACAGTTCATATTTATGATCTTATAGTCCATTTGAAAATTTTTGTACGAACTGACTGTATTCTTCAGAAAGCACTAAATAACTTCCCTTCCCTTACCTGTGGCTGTTCAGTGTGCAATTAATAAATAAAAATTAGTATGACGTTAATTTTTAAAAGTGTGCGAGGTCCGTGCACGTCCTCTGCTAGCAACACAGAAATGGCAAAAAGCGCAATCGGCTAAACGAGCATTAAATATTAATATGACGTTGATTTTTTTGTTTTTATTAATTTATAGTCACAAAACTTATCAACAAAACATCGATTAAAATTAAGAGACAAATTATATGAAACGAAATTTATTTTAAAGTAGCAAGAAAAACTTAAATTAAACTCGGAAATAATGTCTGACCCTGTTAGAATATGTTCATAATGTCCTCAGTTGTTCTGTGTTATGCATATGAGTAAGCCACAAGAGGGCACCAAAGTGTAAGCTATGTAAAACGCGTTCGCGTTAATGTTTGTCCCCTGTGGGTTACGGTAGATCAATGTGTGTTCATCAGTGTGTGTGTGTGTGTGAGAGCTGCTCCGACCGGCATGATGTGTCGGCAGCCTGTTAATAAATATACTTAAAGATTAATCTCCATCCTCATCCTTACCTCCGAATGCATCGCTAGCTGCAACAGTAGCACAACTCAACAGGTTATGGGCCCAGGATTTGTTCGGAGGAGCTTGTTTTCCACTGTTAGAAAGTCGCAACGGACCGCGTGCTAACAATGGCGGATGAACAAAGAAGGACGTACAATATGCCTCGACTAATGTTCGATGGAGATGAATCAAGGTATGAGATTTGGGAAACTAAAATGTTGGGACACTTTCATTTATCTGGACTAAAAGACACGGTGTTAAAAGAACCGCAAAGAAAAATGCAGACGCATATGCCGAACTCATTTTAATGTTAGATGATAAAAGTCTATCATTAGTTATGAGAGATGCGCCCAACAACGGAAGAAAAGCTCTAGAAATACTGAGGGGATATTATGCAGGGAAGGGAAAGCCCCGTATAATAAGTTTATACACGATGTTGACGTCACTTCAAAAAGCAAACGATGAAAGTGTGATGGACTATATCATCAGGGCAGAGATCGCCATTACGGCACTGCGTAACGCAGGTGAAACGTTAGGAGACGGACTGCTAGTGGCTATGGTCTTAAAAGGACTGCCTGAGAGTTTTAAGCCATTCGCAATACACGTGGCGCATACAGATGACAAAATCACGTTTGCTGAGTTCAAGACTAAACTACGCGATTTTGAGGAAACTGAAAAGATAAAAGCTACTGAGTCGAGCGACAGTGTGATGAAAACTCATGGGAAAGCTGGACGACGACCCGCAAAGACGAACGCACGTGAGAGGAACAAAGATGATGCAGAGATAGTGTGTTTTAAGTGTGGTAACAAAGGCCATAGAGCTAGAGCATGTCGACAGAAAGTGTGGTGTAGTATATGCCGAAGAGACACACACAAAGACACAACATGTAGGCGTAAGGACATTAAAGACAGAAAAGATGGTGTGAGTAGAGCCTCAGAAGATGTCGAGGACTATGCTTTCAAGATGAAAGACAGAGAGGCCCGTACCCAGCGGCAGCCAACGTGCAGCATCAAGGAAAATGGTCTAATGGTGGATACGGGGGCTACGTCTCATATCATCACGGACATAACTATGTTCAAGAGTTTCGACAACACTTTCAGGCCTGAAACACACAGCGTCGAGCTTGCAGACGGCACTCGATGCAATGGAGTCGCTCAGCGGAAGGGAAATGCTGAGGTTTTCCTAATCGACAGTGGAGGACAGCAACGAAAGTCAGTGCTAAAAGACGCTTTGTTTGTGCCATCATACCCCCAAAGCATCTTTTCAGTGAAGGCAGCGACCGCAAATGGGGCTACAGTTGTTTTTAAAGAAAACAAAGACACCCTGATAACCAGAAACAGTAACAGATTTAACATACATGTTTACGGCAAGTTATATTATTTGCATACTGGAACTGAATCTAATGATAAGTGTAAGGCCTGCCATGACATACAAACGTGGCACGAGATCTTAGGTCACTGTAACTATGAAGACATTGTTAAGTTGCAGGATATTGTCGAAGGCATGCAGATCAAAGGTAAAGCTGGCAGACCCGAACAAGAGTGTGAGGTGTGTATTCAGGGAAAGTTTGCCCAAACCAGAAATCGGGACCCTGATGCCAGAGCAAAGACACCATTACAGATGGTACACACAGACCTTGCAGGACCAGTAGCTACAGAATCGATGGACGGTTACAAATATGTGCAGTCATTCACTGACGACTATTCGAGCGCAGTGTTTGTATATTTCCTAAAGAAGAAAAGTGACACCGTACAGGCTACTGAAAAATTTCTAGCGGATGTATCCCCTTACGGGAAAGTGAGGTGCATAAGATCCGACAACGGAACTGAGTTTACGTGCAATGACTTTCAAGCATTGTTGAGGAAAAACAACATCAGGCATGAAAAGTCAGCTCTGTATTCCCCGCACCAAAACGGAACCGCAGAGAGAAACTGGCGTACTCTTTTTGAGATGGGAAGATGCATGTTAGTTGAAAGTGCATTACCAAAGCAACTATGGCACTACGCAATACAAACAGCTGCAGTGGTACGCAACAGATGTTTCAACAAGCGTACAGGACAGACCCCTTATGAGTCGATAACTGACAAGAAGCCAAATGTGTCAAAAATGCAAAAGTTCGGATCTGTATGCTACACTTACAAGCAGGAAAAAGGAAAATTTGATTTCAGGTGTGACCAAGGTCGTTTTGTAGGCTACGACAAGAACAGCCCAGCGTACTTGGTGTATCATCCATATACACAGAAAGTACAAAAACACAGACTAGTCAAATTTGTGAGCAAAGCGGCTGCAGAAAAAGAGACACAGACAGGTGAGCAAGATCTAAGTGATGTTTATGTCGGAGTGAAACCCAAGACTGGTGAGACTACACAGAGAAAGAGTACAGAAACTGCTCCAGAGCCAAGTGTACAGAGTAGAAGTACAGACAGTGATAGTCTAAATGAAGCAACCAGGTCCAGTGATCGCAGTCAATCACAAAATGTGACAAATGGTGAACCCGAGAGTAGAAGATATCCGACCAGAGAGAGAAAAACACAGAGTTACTTGGAGACTTCGTAACTGAAAACAGTGATAATGATGAGGTGAATATCACAATAGATTATTGCTGCAGAGCGGTGTGTGGCATTCCACAGACTTTTGAGGGAGCAATGAGGTCAGCTAACTCAAAAGAATGGATAAAAGCCATGGATGAAGAAATCCAGTCTCTAAACGAAAACAAAACGTTTACCCCGACGATACTGCCCATCGGCAAGAAAACAGTGGGGGGTAGATGGGTCTACTCTATAAAGACTGATGTAGATGGAAAAGACAAGTACAAAGCCAGGTTTGTGGCCAAAGGTTACAACCAGAGAATGGGAATAGACTATGGAGTAAGGCTGTCACAATTATTAAATAATCGTCTCATCGCAATTGTTTGACCTCATCGCAATGATTTCAGATCACCACAATGATTGCACATCTCTCTAAAAACACAAGGGGGAGCTGCAGCGCCTGCATAAACGAGACAGTATCAGATGGCGCTCCTTAACTGACGTGATACATTGCAAAGCCATTAAATACATGTGCACTAATTGTACTTATATGACCTCGGTAGGATTGGGTACTATTTAATGGCTGTTTATTTGGATTGCGTTTTTTTTTCAGTTATTTTTCAGAAACGTTATTGTGTTTATTTCTTATGAATTTTCAGTTTTTAAAAGATATATTTGTGTGAAAAACAAGCAAAAAATTTATGAGAATTAAAAGTCAAAGCAATAAAACAGATAATTAATCGTCATAATCGGTAAAGTCCTATAAAACAGGCAATTAATTGTCGTAATCGTCAGAATTTATTAAACAATTAACCGTCAGCCAAATTTCTTAATCGTGACAGCCCCAGTTATGGGAACCAAAAACTAACGTTAGGGGAACGTTTTTAGAACAAAAAACTAACATTAGGAAAACGTTTTGGGAACCAAAAATTGTTAGCTGGGCAGTGACTTTAACCGGCCGCTTCCTCTACAGGGGCATCTCGCGCGGCATCTCGAGTAGCCAGTGACTTTAACCGGCCGCTTGACTCTATTGGGGCATCTCGCGTGGCATCTCGAGTAGCCAGATACTTTAACCGGCCGCTTCCTCTACAGGGGCATCTCGCGCGGCATCTCGAGTAGCCAGTGACTTTAACCGGCCGCTTCCTCTACAGGGGCATCTCGAGTAGCCAGTGACTTTAACCAGCCGCTTGACTCTATAGGGGCATCTCGCGCGGCATCTCGAGTAGCCAGTGACTTTAACCGGCCGCTTCCTCTACAGGGGCATCTCGGAGCGGCATCTCGAGTAGCCAGTGACTTTAACCGGCCGCTTACTCTACAGGGGCATCTCGGAGCGGCATCTCGGGCAATCAGTGACTTTAACCAGCCGCTTACTCTATAGGGGCATCTCGGGCAGTCAGTGACTTTAACCGGCCGCTTACTCTACAGGGGCATCTCAGAGCGGCATCTCAGGCAGTCAGTGACTTTAACCAGCCGCTTACTCTATAGGGGCATCTCGGGCAGTCAGTGACTTTAACCGGCCGCTACAGCGGCATCTAGAGCAGCCAGGGACTTTAACCGGCCGCTTTAACTCTACAGGGGCATCTCACAGGGGCATCTCGCAGCGGCATCTCGAGCAGCCAGGGATATCAGCCGTTATGTTAGCAATATAAATATAAATACAATATTATATATTGTCATTTGTAAGCATTTATTATGAAATTTGTAAGTGAGTTTCTGTTGCTGTACATCAGAGAAAGTTTATAGCGCTGCAGGTGCGCGTGTATGCTGAATTACACTTTCTGATTCAATCAATCACAGTTAGTTGCAGATTAAATCAAACTTATAAATCACATGCTTTAATAAATGCTATAACATATGAATATAAGCTGTTATTCGGTTAATATGAGTAGGCCTAAGTTAATATGAATCCGAGCTGTATCTCCAGCAGCCAGAGAACTTCGCAGCCGTGGCTGTTTAGCAACTGTCGCCGCTCGCCGGCCTAAAACATTCTGTTGCTGCACTACATCAGAGAAAGTTATTCTGTTTTGTGTATTGATATACAGGCTGCTGCATCATGCCTCGAGACTTACAGTTTAGTATATTGGTGCTGCTCCCAAATGTAAATGTTAGGAGCATCAGCAAAATTTTGGATCATCCATTGAAAATTATAAGAGCACGCTAACTTCATCATCCTAAAGATTAAAAGCTTGAACATTCAAACTTGATCTTAAATTATTTGCCACACACTTGACTTGTGCTTGACCTACTTTTAAGCAAGCTTTTATGTACTTAAAATGTGTAGATTCATGGGGCCCTAATTTTTTTTAACTTTTATTTGAAATGATGATTTAAATGATTATTTTAAATTCAGTTTTTATTTTCACAAATTCCATTTTTCTGTTTTAGTTTGTTTTTTTAATTTCTAGATTCAGAATTTTAACTTTTAATTTTACTTAATGGTTAATTACATTTCACGTCTCAAACGGCATGTTTAATAAACTGAATTCATAATAATTAATATTTTTAAAAATAATCAAATAAAAAATATATCATACAAAAACATTATTTTTAAGTGTTGCATAACAAAACTAAATTAAAAATAAAAGTACAAATCTTTTGAGGGTTATGAAATAAATAAATATAATTTAATATCACTATTTTTAATATTTTAAAAGTACATTTTACTATACTATACTAATATATACACACACACACACACACACACACACACACACACACACACACATATATATATATATATATATATATATATATATATATATATATATATATATATATATATATATATATATATATATATATATATATATATAAATTCAACATCATTACGTTTACAGACATTTATTTTAATGGTATATAATTAAATATAATTGTTGTCAGTGTGTTTGAGTCATCCGTGTAAAGTTTCATTGGTCTCTTTCATTGTTCCACAGTAGGCTTATGTGATCGTTTCGTAAAGAAATTAAAACAGGTGGCACCACAAAAAATATTTGCATTAGCACAAAGGCTTTCAAATATATTTTGAGCTCGCGCCAATTAGATTTAAGGAGCAAATGCGACCACACATAACACACATAAATTATGCAATTTGGCATAAATTGGCCCACTTTTTGGTTATTCGCTTGGGACCCTAACAAAATAACCCATGTACGCATTTAACTGTTTTCTTATATTTTTAATATTTATGTTGATTTGATGTAATAAAATATAATTGTTTGGCCTACAGGTTTTGAAAGTTTTGCTGACCCATTTTTTTAAAACATTGTTTTTAGGTTAAAATGGGCCAGTAGGCTACAAACGCAAAGTGAAATAGAGACATTTTTAATAAAACACATTTAATTATATGTATTTGTTATATTTTATTATTTATAATTAAACAGTGTAACATTGCATTTACATTACATTAGAATGTCAAGTTCATTTGCATTTTGCATTAAAACATTTCCTTTTATAAGTGTCTATCAACTGTCTGCCTATTCGGCCAATGCTCCTCTCATCATCTCCCCTACCCACCGATATTATTTTCTACCCGATCCCTGGCTGGCAGACATCCTTTCGATCACCCAAGCTGCTCGGCTGGAAGGATGAATAAAAGTTCTCCAGCCAAACTTTTTACGTTTGTCTTTAAAAAAATGAAAGGACTATGAAAAGTTATGCGGTGAACTTATAGATTAAAGGAACTACAGATTTTTGCCAGAATTGATGAGCAACGATTCATGCTTTATACAGGCTTTATATTTTGTACACAATTAGGCTACAAATAAACCTTATTTAATAAGCAGTGAACAACAGCAAGAGCTGAAAGGTGTCTTCATTACTGCAATCCTTTAATTTTTTACTATAAAAACTTTCATTATGTTGCATATCCATTTTATAAATATCCACACACAGACAGAGAGAGCGACATCTGCTGGAGAAAGTCACGGACTGCCGGATAAAAGTCCATGGCTACTGTATTAACAAATTTCATGATAAAATGAAAGTTCAAATGTAGTTTTAAAGTGAAATTATGTAATTGGCCAGCGGAAGTTGCTACCAACAGCCACACTGCGAAAGAAGTTCTCTGGCTGCGCGAGATGCCGCTACGAAATGCCGTAGAACATCACTGGCTGCTGGAGTTGACACCGGAAGTGCCCCTACAGGATGCCGCTGCCGCATTTTGCGCTTGCTGTATCTCCATGTTAATGTGACAGCGCATCATTTTCAAATTAAAAATAATTTTTATTCAGGTAAATGGAGGTTTGCAACGGAGGTTTTGCCAAAAATAGTAAACATCTACCAACCAGCTATTATAAACGCTATATCAGATTGTTTTATGTATCCTTATAGATAATGTCTGTTTTATATTTATGTTTGAGTATTGTTGGGTTTGAATATTGTTGTAATGTTGTTTATGTTTTGTTTAAATTTAGTTAGCTTAATACGAAAGATAGACCGTAATTTTAAACGCCATATAGGGCGTTGTAAAGGTCAATTTGAAGCAGGGCCGGGTCTACGGGGGGGCTGGGGGGTGCATTGCCCCCCAGATTTTCCTTCTGCTCCCCCCCCCAAAAAATGTCCAGCCAACCTTAAAATAATGGAGTGTCTTTAAACAAAAATGTCTCCTTTAGCCAAGCGCTAGCGTTTACAGCCCCCACCCACTCTCATCTGATTAGCTTATTCAAACCTTAGAGGTCTTTTCAGCAGTATTTAAGTCACAGAAAAAGCACTACTGTTCTCTATGACGGTAACTAAAAAAAAACACATCTTTAAAATATATATCAGAAACAATGCAATTTAGTACTACATAAACGTAATAACCCAACACATATTAATTTGAAAAAAGATTTAATAGTAAAACATGCCCAAAATTAGCCTGGGTGCCAGCCGATCTTAGCCCCGCCCACAACATTCTGAGGAACGGGAAGATCGGTCTGGAGTTTCACCGTTGAGTTGCTACTATGCTCGACCCAAAGCTGGTCGAACCAATCAAATTGTCAGGGCGGGCTTTATATGATGATGGACAGATGATCAGTAACGTAAATCAACCACGTCACCAAAGAGCGCGTGTGTTGAATCTGTTGTTTACAACGAAATGGCTGCCGCGGTAGAAATCAGATGTGTGGACTCTGACATTGAGTCTGTTCTAAAAGATATCGACAGAGCATTGATTTTAAAAGAGGAACAGAGAAACGCGAGCAAGGCATTTGTTGATGTTTTTGCCGTCCTACGGGATTCGACAAAAGTTGTCGCACTTATGAAAGATCAAGTTAAAGAAGCAACTAAAATGGGTATCACGGCGATGCAACTCGGTGTGCACGACGAGATGGATATAACAAGCAAACGTAATGGGTATCGTCGTGGATGAAGTTCAACTAATGTACAAATGGTAAGAGATAGTCTTACTGTATGACTTAATGTGATATAAATGAAATGTTGTAAACATAGTAGGTGTTGATGTACGTTCGCAAACTCAGACTTGTAGTGTGTGTCGTAGCGAAATAACTAGCAGTTCGGTCAAGCTGCAAATACGTCATTTCAACATACGTCTCACACCCCGTTGCTCTGATTGGTCGTAGGTCTATCCAATTGAGTGCAGAGGCATTTTTCGGTTGAGACACGCCTCATAATTATAGCTCAATGGAGCGGTATCAGACTCAAATTCTGACTAGAATTGAGTATGACAACGTCAGGCTAGCCCAAAATAGCCCCTTATCCTTTCTTGGACTCACCTCATTATTTATTCATTCAAATACAACAGCCAATGGCAAGTCTCCAGCAGCATTTAATGTGTTTGTTTTAGACGTAGTTCTGTTTATTAAAATTAGAATATGCAGTTTGGTTGTGGCATGCTATATAGTAGATATAAGATGGTTATACAGTAAATATACAGTATTGTAACAGCTGAGCATCGCGTGCAGTTTTAGATTCAAATTTTAGCGGTTTTGTTATCGTCATTCATCATTCAGCTCGCATTTGAGGAAAACTTCACACGCAAAAATCTACAGACTCTTAAGTTCAGGAGCAACTTTCACTCCGCAAGGTCATCGTAAGGTAAAACGTTGTATTTTATAATGTTGCGTTCTATTATAATATCTAATTTGCTGTGTTATGAACAAAGCAATGTGATTTATCTTTGGTCTGGTCGCGAATCACACTTACAGTATTTTACGGCTTGTGCTTTTGTCTGGTGCTGTTACAGGATAACCTTTGACGAATTTGTCATGCATGTCAAATTGCATGATGTTTCAAAATATATTATTTAAAGCGTTGTGCTTTGTTGTGATATTTGAGGTTGCTGCAGCAGCATGTATGATAGGGTCAGGAATTAATGACAATACAGCTTATCACACAGGGGGGGGGGGTGGGACCCAAAAATCTACCGGGAAATTTCATAGACCACCAGCCCTCTGTGGTTAAAAACAAAGAAAAAAGAAAATGGTTCGTTGTAAATAAGCAAATGCTGAAATCTAAAATTACAATTAAATGACTGCAAAACAACATGAAATACCAAGTGTAATAATTATTATTTAAAAGATCTTAAAGTCAACAGTTCCCTAGTTTTTGGTAAGCTAAAGCTTACTTTGGTTGCAAAGCAGTTGCCTATAAAATTATTAAGCCTGTTTGGAGAGAGATATTTTATTTGACAAAATGTCAGTCATCGTGTGATAACGAAAATATAACGAGGCTTAAACTAACTTACGTGTTCTGAGCAGGTGTTGTCGGTGAACAGGCTATAAACTGTTGGCTAAGTTACAGACACTCGTGAAAAACTGATGCTGATTATATCTGGGAAACATTCTCTAACAGCAGTCAAGTTGTCATTGTTTGTGTCAAAGTTGTGCATTTGTTGTAACATTAAAACAGGAGATCAGACTTACTATGTGCTGCTCAAAGTGATGCTCGGAGCTCCATTCCTCTGTGGGTGTGCGAGGCTATGCTTTTTTATTGGTTGTTGCATTAAATCTTACCCAGATACAACAGTCCTATTTTCTGATTGTCTGTTGTGTGGCCTCTTTCTTTATTTTTTGATTGGCTGATAGAACTCCAGGGGAGACGGGCTTGATAGAGAGAGCGGTGCGGCCAGATACATTTTGACCGGAGTGCATGACTAAAGACTGAAAGCACGGCTATTATCAGACCAGCCCTCGCAGCCTTAAAACACTACCGGCCCACCGGGAAAAGTCCCGACTCTCCCGATTGCCACTCTGCCACATTTATCACATATATCACATTGAAAATACATTATTTTAAATGAAGAAAATGTTTGAGAAGTGGAAATAAAGTTCCTAACAAGTGTTTATTTAGAATAAAGGCATATGTTGGGTAGGGTAGGTATAAGAATGGCTTTAATTTATCTATAAGTGAAATAATAGATTAAATGCAGTGTAAACATTAATAAAATATAGCTATATGTCCAGCTTTGTATTCATATCACCTGCTTGCCTGATTTCATTAATTGTGACTAAATGTGTCAAACTAGTGTAATCATTATAACATTATAAATCATTAATCTAATTGCATCTACTTTTAAAATTTGAATGTGCAAAATGACATATAAATGGCCTTTTATTATAAGACATATGCAAAATAATATTGGATTGAAAAAACATTCATAATTTTAGTGTATGAATCATTTTAGTCGAGAAATGGCTGCCCACCCAAAAATCCTGACTGCCCCCCCAGTCCAGCAAGCCTAGTACCGGGCCTGATTTGAAGGTAGAATTGTAATGGGTCTGTTGAGTTGTGCTACTGTTGCAGCTAGCGATGCATTCGGAGGTAAGGATGAGGATGGAGATTAATCTTTAAGTATATTTATTAACAGGCTGCCGACACATCATTTTCACGGTCGGAGCAGCTCTCACACACACACACACACACACACACACACACACACACACTGATGAACACACATTGATCTACCGTAACCCACAGGGGACAAACATTAACGCGAACGCGTTTTACATAACTTACACTTTGGTGCCCTCTTGTGGCTTACTCATATGCATAACACAGAACAACTGAGGACATTATGAACATATTCTAACACCCCCACTTGTACTCAGGTTGTTATGTAACAAAAATAGAAGATATAAATACATGTAGACCTTTTTGTCAAACACATATTAATGTCCAAAAAGAACACTTGCAAACCTACTTAATTTGAACTTAGTTACAGGTTTGGTCATTATATCAGCAATCATGTTATCAGTAGAACAGTACATTAAAGTACTCTTCCTTCATTCACAATAGACCTGATAAAGTGATACTTTATGTCTATGTGTTTACATATCCTTCTGTTTACAGGATTTTTGGCAAGAGCAATTGTTCCCTGATTGTCCTCATGTACCACAGTTTGTGCATACTTGTAGTTATCTATACCTTCCAGTAAATGTTCTAGGTATAAACACTCTTGTATGGTTGAAGCAAGTGCCATGTATTCTGCTTCGCATGTGGAAAGAGCCACCGTTGGCTGCTTTCTAGTCTTCCATGATACTAGAGAGCTGTTTTGGCTTAAACTCACACAGTATCCAGTAGTACTGCGTCTGTCAGTGGCATCAGATGCCCAGTCAGCATCACTGTATGCCTGTATGCCTGTATGCTGTATGCCGGCTTGTATGCCTAATTTCTCAGAGTCATTTCTCTTAAATATAGGTGAGATCCGGTTTGTGACGTCACGCTGAACAGATCGTGCATCGTAGCTCCGTCGAGTTCATCATCTAAAATCCTTTTTTTTTACCATCTTATTCCTATTTATATAATATAACTTATTAGTTTTACATAGGAATACTTTACCGTGACGATTATTGAGCAGTACTACCACGTGAAACTATTTATCACTAATAAACACCCAGTGTTAGCATATAGCCCGCTAGCATCCACAAACGGTGGAGGCTGAAGCTAGCATTTTCCGATCTAATGGCGGATTCATCTGATATATGCTTTTCTGACCTGTCCTCACCTGAGCGGGAAGCTGTGGAGGAGTTGTTTCCCGGACTTAGCAGATCCATCGCGAGGTACAGCGCCCACTTCACCCTGCCTTCTGACGTCCACAAGCGATCGAGGCGCGCAACAAACGAGCATTCCACGCGATGCAGCTTCACGGACCGTGAACGACATGAAAGCGATCAGGAAGCTATGGAGGAACCGCTGCCCGGCCTTCGCAGATTCAGCAAGCCCCACATCACCCTGGCCCCAGACATTCGCAGGCGACCGAGGCGTGTCACAACCGAACACCCCACGCGATGCAGCTCCGGGGACCGCGTTCGGGTAAACGAAGACGCCATCGCCCAGCATGAAAGCGGTAAGACTCCGCTTGTTATTGTAACATGTACTACTTGCCACATGTATAGTTTAGCTTCTGCTGTTAGCATAGAGGGGTTTACATGCACTAAGTGTATTGAAGTATTAAGGTTAACTGAGAAGGTTGCTGAACTAGAATCGCGCATCCAAACGTTAGTTGAGGATAGCAAAACCGCTAATGTTACTGTTGCAAATAATCTATCGAGCGAAAAGACTAATGGCTCGGTTCCGACATCAGATGCTAATGTAAATATTACAAATACTGTATCGAGCGCGCATAGTGTTTATCAAAATACACATGGCTCGGTTCCGACATCAGAGTCAAGTCGGCGGTCAAACTGGGTGACTGTCAGGCGGCATAGTCATATAAGTCGTCCTTCTAAGACCCATAACGTTACAGCAATTTCTAACAGATTCGATCCCCTAAGGAGTACACCAGCTGAAACACCTTTTAAAAGTGCCCTAGTCATTGGAGATTCTATACTCAGGAACACTAACATTGAGGCACCAAACACCATAGTCGACTGTATACCGGGAGCCAGAACGTCTGACATTAGATCCAAACTTAAAGTGCTGGCTAATGCTAAGCGGAAGTTTTCTAAGATTGTTATTCACGCCGGCACGAATGACACCAGGCTCCGCCAGTCGGAAATCACCAAAGATACTATTAAGGAGATGTGTGAAATTGCAAAAACAATGTCAGACAATGTAATATGCTCTGGTCCCCTCCCCGCCTACCGGGGAGATGAAACACATAGTAGATTAGTGTCTCTCAATGGATGGATGTCAAAGTGGTGCCCTCAGCATAACGTAGGGTTTATAGACAATTGGAAGCATTTCTGGGGAAGACCATTCCTCCTAACCCGAGATGGCCTTCATCCGTCATCGTAAGGAAGTGCTATACTCACTAGAAATCTGATCAATAGTCTTAATTCTGATATAGTCTGACTATCCAGGGCCCAGGTCAGGAAACAGACGGATCGGCTTAACCGTCCATCTGTTAACTGCCGTGATATGTCAAGACCACTTATAACCCAGCACTTCGAGTCAATCTTATCGAAATATCAGCACATTTCAACTGTATCTGTTCCCCGAACAAATAAATACAGGGCACCGCTTGTTACATCAGGTACAAATCTGGGGCCGTATTCACAAAGAATTTTAAGGCTAAAAGTAGCTCCTAACTGGCAAATTTAGGAGCAACTCCTAAAAATACTGGGCGTGTCACTCCTAAATTTAGGACTCCTATTTTTTTTCACTAAAAGTAATTCACAAAGCATTTTAGCCCTAAAAGTAGCACCTAAGTCTGGGACAGCTTAAAAGAAGTCGAGAGGACTCCTAACTCACTAAGACCTATTCACAAAGGATCTTAAAATGTCTTAGGTGCTGATCCTCCTTAACATGGACAGTTTCACCAACTCAAAAGCATTGCACATAACACTTAAAAGAACACTTTAATGTAAGCATATTGTTTATAACATTTGTTTCATAATTCATTACATTCATGGCAAGCAGGAAGTTTTTTAGAATTACATGAAACAATAATGAAATTAAATATTTAATATTATAGGCATACCTGTTGCCATGCTAGTCTGTTTAAAGACTGCAATCTCAACCCTCTACTGCGATTGTAATGCATACCACCGCCTCTCGCAGTCGTCCGGGGTCCGCGACACAGGCGGGAATGCTGCATTGATCTGCAACAAATCCTCTCCCATCGCAACACATCCTCATCCCAGTAATGCGCGGGTTGATCCGAAATGAGCGGATGAGGTCACCCGCGGATTTTTTGCGGTCCGACTTGCGGGCGGGTTAGTTGAAAACGTTGGTCGGGTGCCGGTTGTTTTGTACATTGACCCGCGCATCATTGTCTCGCATGTCTCACGCTTAGTTTTGCTTGATATCTCAGTGCCGAATTTCCCCTTTATTACGTTTCTTTTTTCCAGCACCAACTGGAACAGCAGCAGTAACTGATCCTGCATCCAGTTGGGCTTTCTTTTCCGTTTTGGCGAGTTCATAATCCACCGTCATTTATTTATTACATTAGGATTCTTCAATATGGGCAACATTTACTTGCTTTAAGTAGTCTATTTAGGCTAATAGGATGTAAATTAATCAAGCAAGTGTTAATGCAATGTTGTTTTTTATTATTAGGCAATTGGCGGTTTTCATTTGGGTATTAGGCTACCTTGATTTAATTTAATTTCATTCACGACTTTTCTTTAATATATGCATTTTGATGGCATTACTATTATTATTTTGTGTAGGACACAGACATATTTCAATGTTGTAATTCCATGATTTGGTGCGTCTGTGTTATGTTACGCATGACAGCTGTCATCTTACAACCAATCACCGTGGTCATTGCGAGGCAGCTCGTGCATGAGAACTGACGTCATCCGTAGCAACGAAGACTCACTCTTAGTTTAGGAGTTATCATTTTTCCTTACTAAAAGTAGGTCTGAAAGGAGTTGTGAATAACTTTTAAGAGAAAACTCCTAGCTAAAATCTTTTAGTGCGATTTAGGAGTACTCTTAGTGGTAAGATAAAATGCTTTGTGAATACGGCCCCAGATTAATATAAAATAAGAAAACAATACATTAACAGATAAATCTCGAATGTTAAAATTCGGCCTTCTTACCATTAGATCGCTTACCAATAAAGAACCTATTGTCAATGAAATAATTACAGACCAAAACTTAGATGTACTCTGTTTAACAGAAACCTGGCTTAAAGCAGACGACTACATTAGTTTAAAAGAATCCACCCCACAAGACTATTATTATAAACACGAACCTCGATTAAAGGGGAGAGGGGGTGGTGTAGCTACAATATACAACACAATTTTTAAAGTAAACCAAAAATCTGAGCTAAAATTTAAATAATTTGAAGTAATGTTGTTAAATATGGAAATAACTGATCGTAACCACAAACAGCTTTCTTTTGCCTTAGCGACAATCTATAGACCACCGGGCCACCATGCAGATTTCCTTAAAGTGCCCATCTTATGACTGCTTTTCCACAAGTTATATAGGTGTATGAGTTCCATAAAGCATGTTTCAAAAGTTGTTTGCTCGAAATAACTTGTAGGAAAAGATTGTTACCCATCTCTAGGAGCCTCTGTTTCAGGGCATTTCAGATTGTGGCGTTTTGAGCTAGTCTTACATATTTATGAGCTACTGCTCCTTTGATCACGCCCCACTACTAACGTCATGTGCCCGTGCGCATGCTCAGTGGTCTCGTGAGCAGTACAGACCATACTGTGTTATTATTTTATATATTATTATTATTATTATTATTAACGGTTTATGTTGCCAACAGACAATTCATGCAGAAAAGTATCACTAATAAGTACACTACAGGAGAAGAAACTCATGACACACAATGATTCCTGAGTAAATTGTGATGTTACGTTAGCAGTCACAACAACAAACTCGTTTTCCCTGGACAATGCTAACATATTCCCAATATAAAACATTTTCAAACACATTATTTTCGCAAATTAAATAAATTAAGACCCGGCGGGGGATGTATACTGCTTGTGGACCGCGTGCTAATTGCTAGAAGCTAGCGGGAGGTCCGGACCGTAAAGTTATAAGAGGCTCGGGGGGTTAGCATCGTCAGAAAAGCCGGGGCTGTAAGGCCCGGTCTCGGTGTGTCAAACTCATCATGACACACAAAGATTCCAGCGTAAATTGTGATGTAGTAGTCTCAACAATACACTCATTTTCCCTGGACAATACTAACATATTCCCGTTATAAACATTTTAAAACGCATTATTTTCGCAAATTACAGAAATTAAGACCCGGCGGGGGATGTATACTGCTTGTGGACCGCATGCTAATTGCTAGAAGCTAGCGGGAGGTCCGGACCGTGTATATATCTATGCGGATCGTAAAGTTATTAGAGGCTCGCCTCGTCAGAAAAGCCGGGGCGTACGGTCTCGGTTAGTTTGGCAAAAAGCTTTTAGCTCTAGCATCATAAATGTAGTATTTTGTGACAGAAGATGACAACATGCAAAATATAACGTGACTTCTTACCTTTTGTGAAGAAACAACGCGATCGCGAATCGAATCCAGTCTGTTTCAGATGTGTGAATGATTCATGAAAGTCCAATAAAATACATCCAATTACCATTTTTGTCCACAAATGCTTATAATCCGTGAAATATAGATACATAGTCTGTTGTTTATATCAGATTTCGCATGAAGGTCTTATCGCCTACAATCTGAGAACTGTTTGCGTCGTAACACACTGTATATAAGATACTCCGGGTTCCAATAATCAAGCGTTAAAACTTTGTTTTTAAAAGTAGGCGGGAGTATAATCCATAATATCCAAATAGCACTGTTATTTCCGTGAGACATGATAACAGCACAGAGGGTCTCATTCAAGTGACTGCTCTATGCTCTCTAGCTACCTGGTGGGTGGAGACCTGCGAGTGGGGTGGTGGGCGGGAAAATTCAAACTGAATGTGACGAAACTTTTTGTTACGTCACAACGGAGCTGAGTTTTAACTCGCGCAATCTGAGACTCAAGGCAGAGGACATTCAGAAACCTGTATCTCACTCAAAACAGCATGGATGGATTTTTTTCCAAGTTTGTATGCGTGTGGGAGCATCAGAGACACAAAATAACACCCCAAAACCCAGAAAAAGTGAGTTTTTCATAATACGGGCACTTTAATGAAATAGCAGATTTCCTATCTGAGCTTGTAGCTATAGTCACTGTAGATAAAGCTCTTATTGTTGGTGATTTTAATGTCCATGTGGATAACCCAAAAGACGCATTAGGACGTGCGTTTATAGATGTTCTAAATTCTCTCAATATTAGACAAAACGTGACAGGGCCAACGCATACTCGTAAGCACACATTAGACTTAATTCTGTCACTCGGACTCAATATTAATGACGTCGAAATATCACCTCAGAGTGATGCAGTTTCTGACCATTACCTTGTGTCATACACTGTACTTCTAGATAGGATCACTCAATCCACAACATGCTACCGACTAGCCAGAACAATAATTTCCACCACTAAAGATAGCTTTATTAGCACACTTCCAGACCTGTCCCAAATGAAACATGTAGCAGATAACTGTGACGATCTAGATATTGTAATAGAAAACCTAAACAATGTCTGTTCTAACACATTGGATGCCATTGCTCCCATTCGAAAAAAGAGATTCAAAGAAAAACCGCCAGCTCCATGGTATGACCATCACACCGCAGCCCTTAAAAAGGCAGCTTGAAAAATGGAAAGAAATTATAGAAGCACAAAGTTAGAAGTATGGCGTGCAGCATGGAAACAGAGTGTTAAACACTACAGACAGGCAATTAAAACCGCCAGATCTACATATCTTAGCAAGCTTATAAATGAGAATCATAATAACCCTCGTTTCCTCTTTAGCACAGTTGCGAAACTGACTAGAAACAAAGAACAAACAGAAACCAATAGTAAACATCAACACAATAGTAACGACTTCATGAACTTCTTTTCTAACAAAATTTCGGCTATTAGGGAAAACATGGTAGCTACCCAGGCAGCCACCACTCTACACATTAGTTCACTTAACACTAGACTACCATACGAACATCTTGATTTATTTAAACCTACTACAATAGATGAGCTCTCTAAACTAATCACATCATCCAAATCATCGTCCTGTATATTAGACCCCGTTCCCACAAAACTACTTAAAGAAGTATTCCCTGTAGTGTCAACCCCGGTTCTAAATATTTTTAACTCATCGCTAGAAATAGGATACGTTCCAACAGCTTTCAAACTAGCAGTTATTAAACCGCTGATTAAAAAACCACAGCTTGACCAAGGAGAACTTAATAACTTTAGACCAATCTCAAATCTCCCTTTTCTTTCGAAAATATTAGAAAAGGTAGTGGCAAGCCAGTTACGCACATTCTTGACAAATAATAGTACATATGAAAAGTTCCAATCAGGATTCAGGCCCCACCATAGCACAGAGACAGCGTTGCTTAGAGTTACAAATGACCTCCTATTAACATCCGATCGTGGTGAAATCTCAATTCTTATATTACTAGACCTTAGTGCAGCCTTTGACACAATAGATCACAGAATCTTACTCAATAGACTAGAAAACTATGTTGGTATCAGTGGTCAGGCGCTAGCCTGGTTTAGGTCATATATAACCAATCGCTATCACTTTGTTTATGTAAATGAGGAAGAGTCATATCACTCCCTGGTTAAATACGGTGTACCGCAGGGATCAGTTTTAGGTCCTATCCTGTTCTCGTTATACATGTTACCCCTAGGAGACATTATCAGGAAACATAACATAAGTTTTCACTGCTATGCGGATGATACCCAGCTTTACATCTCCTCGCATCCCAGCGAAACACACACGTTTTCTAAGCTAAAAGACTGCATTAGCGATGTTAGTGACTGGATGGCACATAACTTTCTTAAGCTCAACTCCAATAAGACAGAGGTACTTATTATTGAACCAAATCGCTACAAACATAATATGTCAGATTACAAATTGCACATAGATGGCTGTACTGTGGTGCCATCTTCCACGGTTAGGAACTTAGGTGTGATGTTCGACAGCAACTTATCCTTTGATAGTCATATCGCCAACGTCTGCCGCACAGCATTCTTCCATCTTAGAAATATCTCAAAAATACGCCATATACTGTCTACATCTGACGCAGAGAAGCTTATTCATGCTTTTATGACCTCTAGAATAGACTATTGTAACTCGCTACTTGGGGGATGCCATTCAAATCAGGTCAACAAGCTTCAGCTAGTTCAAAACGCTTCTGCAAGGGTACTTACTCGATCTAAGAAGTATGACCACATAAGCCCAATTCTGGCATCTTTACACTGGCTACCAGTTAAATATCGCATCCAATTTAAAATATCACTGATCACCTACAAAGCTTTAAATGGCTTAGCACCCTCATATCTTAGAGAATTACTATCAGAATACAATCCATCACGCACACTACGGTCGCAAAATTCTGGCCTATTGATTATCCCTAGACTATCAAAAGTGTCTAAAAGTGGAAGATCCTTTTCCTACTTAGCCCCTAAGCTCTGGAATGATTTACCAACTGATGTCCGAGAATCAGACACAGTCGATCATTTTAAATCTAGACTTAAAACTTTTCTCTTCAACAAAGCATTCGCGTAATTTGTCTAGTAAAGGTTCTTAACTCGCAATAGTTATTTTCACGGAACAAAGCACTCACGGTGATAACACAGACCAACCAAAAAAATAAATAAAAACCTTTTCTGCATGAACACTTAAAATGAATTGCATTAAATAGTTTGCCACCGTTTGCCACTGAACCTGCATTAACGACGACAGTGGGGCTTCCGGCCTTAGTCAAACGGTTTGGCACGTATGGTTGGGTTGCGATTTTGGTGCTTTCGTGTGTCTTGTGAATAGTATGCCATACAGACCCGTTTGCCACTGAACCTGCATTAACGACGACAGTGGGGCCTCCAGCCTTAGTCAAACGGGTTGGTATGTATGGTCGGTAGGGATGTAACGGTATCAAAAATTCACAGTACGGTAGTATTTCGGTAGGATGCCCACGGTACGGTAATTATTGAAACATTTACAAGAAGGAAAAAACATATGAAGACTTGGAAAAACTGCCATAAGTGTACATTAAACAAGACTGAACATTACAATGTACAAAGTTTAGTTTAGTGTAGTGTTTACAATTTTCATAAAAAGGACAAAAATAATTAGACCATGTAATAAAATAAAAAATAAAGTTTCAGTTTAGTTTGTCAACTTTAAACAACTCCCAATCAGTCAGGTTTTAAGAATTGAGTCACTCCCTCAATTGACCTAGTTTTTATTATTATTATTAATGCTAATGCTTGATACTCCTATGAAAGCAACAGTTGTGATTGTAGAATCAAGAAAAGATTATGGGTTTTAAGCGGGTCAATTCCTGAAAACAAAAACAACCCAGTAAAAATGAAAATAGCAGCTTACTTATTGTAGCCTGATTGTAGCTGGACTTAGAGCTGAGGTCAGCTCACTCAATGCAGGGGCGCGTTTCCCAATCGGAAGTCCGCAGCCTCCATTGGTCGCATTTGCAGGCTGCATACGTCATGAAGACCGTCTTATTTCAGAATATTAATATTTTTCAAGTTGACAATTATTTTTATTTAATCGTATATTGTTGTAACACACTAACATGACTTGCGAATGTAATACTCAGTTAACTTAAATACACCAGGCATGTAATGACGGATGCAGCCTGCATATGCGATCTAAGGAGGCTGCTTTCTAATTGAGAAACGGCACATACTCTCCTCATTCACGGATTTACTCACACTCGTTTTTTGTATGTCCATCACATTTTGTCCTTTCTCGTTTCTTGTCACAGCGAACGCAAACTTATTCCACACATCAGATTAAAAATCCGCGTTTCTTTTGCTTCCGCCATTGTCGCTCCACTTGTAGAGAGGCATCAGAGTGGCACGCGTGGGATTATGGGAATTGTAGTTACCGCGTCCCTCCACTCGCTGCACTTGGCCGGAAAAAAACTACACGTGTTGCCCGGAAGACCTAATATTTTACCGAATCACGTGACCACGGTTGTACCGAATTTTTTTTATACCGCAATACCACGAAATTTATAATACCGTTACATCCCTAATGGTCGGGTTACGTTTTTCGCGCTTTCGTGTGTCTTGTGAATAGTATGCCATACATACCCGTTTGCCACTGAACCTGCATTAACGACGACAGTGGGGCCTCCAGCCTTAGTCAAACGGGTTGGCACGTATGGTCGGGTTGCGATTTTGGCACTATCGTAAGTCTTATGAATAGTATGCCATACAGACCCGTTTGCCACTGAACCTGCATTAACGACGACAGTGGGGCCTCCAGCCTTAGTCAAACGGGTTGGTATGTATGGTCGGGTTGCGTTTTTCACGCTTTCGTGTGTCTTGTGAATAGTATGCCATACAGACCCGTTTGCCACTGAACCTGCATTAATGACGACAGTGGGGCTTCCGGCCTTAGTCAAACGGGTTAGCACGTATGGTCGGGTTGCGATGTTTTTTGGCGTTTTCTCCTGGTCCTGTAAATGGTATACAATATAGACCCGTTTGCCACTGAACCTGCATTAACGATGACAGTGGGGCTTTAGGCCTTAGTCAAACGGGTCGTCAGGTTTCATTTTCTCTTAAAGATCGGAAGGTGACCCTTATTTACCATATATACCCTCGCATTGGGCCCCCAATTTGCTTAATCCTCAACTGTGGATAATATAATTATGCCGCAACAGTTAGTCTGTCTGGAACTAAGCTGAGTTAAACCACATCACTGTGTGACACTTCAATACATATGAACGGCCGCTACGCTAATGCGATTTTGTTTTTCTCTCCCTGTCTCGTCCTCGACCCGAGGACAACGAGACAAACAGACCCAGTCCCGGTAGATGTGAAAGTCGGCACACCTCTGATCTACTGGCCATCCTTCAACGTAATGCCCAGCTGATGCCTGACCAACGATCACCGGCAGAACCGCTTAATCTCCGCTAAATCTCCTTATCCGTTCTCCCAAGGGTTTTTCCCTCCTAGGACTTATTTTTCCTCGGATAAAAGCCCGGGGTTTTTTTTCTCCTAGGGGGTTTTTCACCCCGGGGAGGCAGCCTTTTTGGGCTTTACCTAGCTTCCTCTTTTATACGTTGCTTTAGTAATACGTGCACTTATAATATTGAGTCATAGCCGCAGCAAATTTAACTGCTCATGCTATCATGTATTTTGTTGTGCTATCTGTCGTTTTTCTGTGCTTTTCACTGCTTCTATTTATGTAAAGCTGCTTTGAAACAATTGACTTTTGTGAAAAGCGCTATATAAATAAAATAAAATTGAATTGAATTGAATTGAATTGAATTGAATTGAATTAAAACTAAACCCTTTCTCTGCTGTACCTTTGAGATATCGTAGCACATGTTTCACAGTGACCCATTGTTCTTCTGTAGGTTCAGCAAAATACTGTGATAATCTGCTTACAACAAAACTCAAATCTGGTCTGGTACAAACAGTCAAGTATATAAGACTTCCCACTAGTGTTGTTTTTGGCGGCCTGTTTTAGTTTTAGTCTAGTCTTTGTGTCAAGCTGACATTTTAGTTTTTATTAGTTTTAGTCAGTTCATACTCTTTTTAGTCTAGTCAAGTTTTAGTCTACTAAAAGTCTGGGCATTTTAGTCTTATTTTAGTCAGAATTATCCTTGACTATTTTTGTCTAGTTTTAGTCGACGAAAACTGGTGACATTTTTAGTCTAGTTTTAGTCAATGAAAATTGTATTTTAGTCTCTTTTTAGTAATGGAATTCTATTTAACCCAGTCAATATAGTATAAGTACCTAGCAGTAGTATAGACAAAACCAACATTTTCTTTTAGCCAAACCCATTAAAAAAAGTTATCTTGTTATATTATACCTTATAGATTCAATTCAATTCAATTTTATTTATATAGCGCTTTTCACAATTGTTAATTGTTGCAAAGCAGCTTTACATGAGTAGATGTAGAGGAGAACATTGAAAATCAATACATAGTATAAGAAGTAGAATATAGCGGCTAAGGATAAAAAACCGTGTAAGCGAGCATATTAATAATGTAACGTATACAGTAAAGTGCTAAGTTAAGCCAAAGTTGGCTGACTCTCCCTGGGACTAAAAAACCCCCTAGGAGAAAACCCGGTGGGAAAAACTCCTAGAAGGACAAAAAACCCTAGGGAGAAATTAATATTTATATTTATAATATATAGACACGGTAGGGATAGGAAGCGTGTAAGCGGATTAAACTGGTTCAGCCGGTGGCCGTTGGTCGCGCATCGGTTGGGCGTCACGTTGAAGGACAGCCAGTAGATCAGTGGTGCAATGACCTTCACAGCAACAGGAACTGGGTCTGTTTGTCTCATTGTCCTCAGGGTCGAGGACGAGACAGGGAGACAAAAACAGAATTCTATTAGCGTAGGGGCCGTTCGCATGTAATGCAAGTGTCATACATTATAGTGGTTTAATTCAGCTCGGTTCCAGACAGGCTAACTATTGCGGCAAGAGTAAATTACCCATATGAGGTATGTGAGTGCTTTGTTCTAGACAAAATAACTACTGCGGGAAAAGTACATTTACTGGACATTCTATGTGAATGCTTTGTTAAAGAAGAATGTCTTAAGTTTAGATTTAAATTGTTCGACTGTGTCTGATACTCGAACATTATTTGGTAAATCATTCCAGAGCTTAGGGGCTAAGTAGGAAAAGGATCTACCACCTTTAGACACTTTTGATATTCTAGGGATAATTAAGTAACCCGAATTTTGTGATCGCAGTTTACGTGGTGGATTGTATTCTGATAGTAGTTCTTTAATATACGAGGGCGCTAGGCCATTTAAGGCTTTGTAGGTGATTAGTAATATTTTAAATTGTATGTGATATTTAACTGGTAGCCAGTGTAAAGATGCCAGAATTGGACTAATGTGGTCATACTTTTTAGATCGATTAAGCACTCTTGCGGCGGCGTTTTGAACCAGCTGTAGCTTGTTTACCTGATTTGCATGGCATCCCCCGAGTAACGAGTTACAATAGTCTATTCTAGAGGTCATAAAAGCATGGATAAGCTTTTCTGCATCTGATGCAGACAGCATATGGCGTATTTTTGAGATATTTCTAAGATGGAAAAATGCTGTGCGGCAGACGTTGGAGATATGACTATCGAAAGATAGATTGCTGTCAAACATTACGCCTAAATTCTTAACCGTGGAAGATGGCACCACCGTGCATCCATCTATGGGCAACTTGTAATCTGACATATTATGTTTGGAGCGATTTGGTTCAATAATAAGTATCTCTGTCTTATTGGAGTTTAGCATAAGAAAGTTATGTGCCATCCAGTCCCTACTTTCACTAATGCAGTCTGTTAGCTTAGCAAACTGGTGGGTTTCGCTAGGATGTGACGAGATGTAAAGCTGGGTATCATCCGCATAGCAGTGAAAACTTATGTTATGTTTCCTGATAATGTCTCCTAGAGGTAACATATATAACGAGAATAGGATAGGGCCTAGAACTGATCCCTGAGGTACGCCGTATTTAAGGGGGGAGTGATAGGACTCTTCCTCATTTACATAAACAAAGTGATATCGATTGGTTAGATACGATCTAAACCAGGCTAACGCCTGACCACTGATGCCAACATAGTTTTCTAGTCTATTGAGTAGGATTCTGTGATCTATTGTGTCAAAGGCTGCACTAAGGTCTAGTAATATAAGGATTGAGATTTCACCACGATCGGATGTTAATAGGAGGTCATTTGTAACTCTAAGCAACGCTGTTTCTGTGCTATGGTGGGTCCTGAATCCTGATTGGAACTTTTCATATGTATTATTATTCGCTATGAATGTGCGTAGCTGGGTTGCCACTACTTTTTCTAATATTTTAGAAAGAAAAGGTAGATTTGAGATTGGTCTAAAGTTATTAAGATCTCCCTGGTCAAGGTTTGGTTTTTTAATGAGCGGTCTAATAACTGCTAGTTTGAAAGCTGTTGGAACGTATCCTAATTCTAGCGATGAGTTAAAGATATTTAGTACCGTGTCGGACACTACATGAAATACCTCTTTTAGTAATTTTGTGGGAATGGGGTCTAATATACAGGACGATGATTTAGATGACGTTACTAATTTAGAGAGCTCTTCTATTGTAGTAGGTTTAAATGACTCAAGATGTTCGTATGATAATCTAGTGGTCAATGTACTATTGGGTAGAGTGGTGGCTGCTTGCGTAGTTTCTATGTTTTCCCTAATAGAAATAATTTTGTTAGTAAAGAAGTTCATGAAGTCGTTACTATTGTGTTGGAATTTACTATTGGTTTCTGTTTGTTCTTTGTTTCTAGTCAGTTTCGCAACTGTGCTACAGAGGAAACAAGGGTTGTTATGATTTTCTTTAATAAGCGTACTGAGATAGGTAGATCTGGCGGTTTTAATAGCCTGTCTGTAGTGTTGAACACTCTCTTTCCATGCTGAACGCCATTCCTCTAACTTTGTGTTTCGGTAGTTTCTTTCCATTTTTCTAGCTACTTTTTTAAGGGCTGCAGTATGATGGTCATACCATGGAGCTGGCGTTTTTTCTTTGATTCTCTTTTTTCGTATGGGAGCAACGGAATCCATCGTGCTAGAGCAAACGTTGTTCAGGTTTTCTATTATAATATCCAGATCTTCACGGTTATCTGCTACATGTTTCATTTGAGACAGGTCTGGAAGAGTGCTAATAAAGCTATCTTTAGTGGTGGAAATTATTGTTCTGGCTAATCTGTAGCATGTTGTAGACTGAACGATCCTATCTAGAAGTATTGTGTATGACACAAGGCAATGGTCTGAAACGGCATCGCTCTGGGGTGATATTTCGATGTCATTAATATTGAGTCCGAGTGACAGAATTAAGTCTAATGTGTGCTTACGAGTATGCGTGGGTCCAGACACATTTTGTTTAATACCGAGAGAATTTAGAGCATCCATAAACGCACGTCCTAATGCATCTTTTGAGTTATACACATGGATGTTAAAATCACCAACGATAAGAGCTTTGTCTACAGTGACTGTAAGCTCAGATAGGAAGTCTGCTATTTCTTTAAGAAAATCTGTGTGGTGGCCCGGAGGCCTATATATGGTAGCTAAAATGAACGAAAGCTGTTTGTTGTTACGATCAGTTATTTCCATGTTTAACAGTATTATTTCAAACGAATTAAATTTTAGTTCTGATTTATGGTTTACTTTGAACATTTTGTTGTATATTGTAGCTACACCACCCTCTCTTCCTTTTAGACGAGGAACGTGTTTATAATAATAGTCTTGTGGGGTGGATTCGTTTAAACTGATGTAATCGTCTGCTTTAAGCCAGGTCTCTGTTAAACAGAGTGCATCTAAGTTTTGGTCAGTAATTATTTCATTGATAATAGGTTCTTTATTGGTAAGCGATCTAATGTTAAGAAGGCCGAATTTTAACATTTGAGTTTCATCTTTTAATGTATTGTGTTCTAATTTTATGTTAATAAGATTTGTACGAGACGAGGTAAACGGTGCTCTGTATTTATTTGTTCGAGGAACAGACACAGTCGAGATGTGTTGGTACTCTGGTAAAAAAGGCTCTATGTGCTGGGATATATGTGATCTTGACATGTCAAGGCAGCTAACAGACTGATGGGTAAGCCGATCTGTCTGTTTCCTGACCTGGGCCCTGGGTAGTCAGACAATATCAAAAGTAAGACTATTGGTCAGATTTCTAGAGAGTATAGCACTACCTTCCGGAGACGGATGGAGGCCATCTCTCTTTGGCGGGTCAGGTCTTCCCCGGAAATGCTTCCAATTGTCTATAAACCCTACGTTATGCTGAGGGCACCACTTTGACATCCAGCCATGAAGAGACACTAATCTACTGTAAGTTTCATCCCCCGGTAGGCGGGGAGGGGACCAGAGCAAATTACATTGTCTGACATTGTTTTTGCAATTTCACACACCTCTTTAATAGTATCTTTGGTGATCTCCGACTGGCGGAGTCTGGTGTCATTCGTGCCGGCGTGAATAACAATCTTAGAAAACTTACGTTTAGCATTAGCCAGCACTTTTAATTTGGATCTAATGTCAGACGCTCTGGCTCCCGGTATACAATCAACTATGGTGGCTGGTGCCTCAATGTCAATGTTCCTGAGTATAGAATCTCCAATAACCAGGGCACTTTTAACAGACGTCTCAGCCGGTGTATTGCTGAGTGGAGAAAATCTGTTTGATATTAAAACAGGAGCGTGATTTGGGTGCTGAATGTGACTATGCCGCCTGACAGTCACCCAGTTAGTCAGCCGCCTTGACTCTGAAGTCGGAACCGAGCCATGTGTATTACGCTTAACACTAGGCGCACCCGAAACAGTGTTTGTAACATTAACATTAGCGGTCTTACTGTCCTCAACTAGCGTTCGGATGCGCGTTTCTAGTTCAGCAACCTTCTCCGTCAGCCTTACTACTTCAATACACTTAGCACATGTAAACCCCTCTATGCTGACGGAAGAAGCTAAACTGTACATGTGGCAAGTAGTGCAGGTTACAATGACAAGCGGAGTCTTACCGTTTTCATGCTGGGCGATGGCGTCTCCGTTCGCCTGAACGCGGTCCGTGAAGCTGCATCGAGACGGGTGCTGGCTCGCAGTACGCCTTGGCCGCCTACGAGCGTCTGAGGTCAGGGTGATGTGAGGCACGCTGACTCTGCGAAGGCTGGGCAGCACCTCCTTCACAGCTTCCCGATCTGGTGTGGACAGATCAGAAAAGCATACCTCGGATGAATCCGCCATTACAGATGTGGCCTTTAAAAATGCGCGTCTCTGAAAGCAGAATGCCGCGGAGACTTCCGAAATTCTGCGAGATCCCGCAGAAGGGGGATTCGGTGGGGGACGCAGGAAATAAAAAACCTGTAGAGGGCAGTCGTGTTTCAAGTAGGGCATACTGACGACAATGTGTGCTCGACTTTATGCTTTAAGCATACTATATGATATTGAAGTAACATGACAGGGATTCTCGGTGCGCTGGCAGTACTTTGATGTCACATGCAAGCTTTTTGACACGAAGTTTTCTTTTGCCAGTTACATAAACAGTCAAATATTCTTCATAAAAATCTGACTTAAACGCGGATCATTCGTCTTTTTTTGTGTACACTTACAGTAGAAGAGACATGATGATAACGGAGTCTTATAACAAAATAATTCGCGAAGACCTTTGAAGAAACCGAGAGCATTTGCGCAATATCATTAACTAGTTTATCTAATTATTTAGTTCATTTTTGCATCTGAACGTTTTTAATAGCCTGAACAAGGTTGTAATGCGCTTTTCTGCATTACTGTACTTTTTATATTATCATGTTTTCCTTTACATGGTATGAAACTCGATATAAAGTGTGCAATGATGTTGAATACATTTGTATAATGTGTTATATTTTGTAGTAAGTAAATAAAATCATGTTGTAAGTGCAAATATTCAATTCGAGGAGTTTCTGAGGTGTTTGTCATCGGCAAAAGGCGCAGTTTCTCTGTTGCTGATTAAAACCCGTTGGCTATATGGGATTTTTTTTAAATTAACATTTGTTCTACTTATTATTTATTTTTTTTGCCTACATTTACTCAAATAATATCAATGTAAAAATAGTAAGTAAATCATAGTTCAAGTTAGGCGTAAAACGTACATTTTTTTAAGTTGATGTTAAATACAAATAATATTAATTTGAAGAAAGCAATTATTACAGGTTTAAAAACTTAAATATATAATTCTGACATTATCAAATATATTGATTAAAATAATCTGTAAATTAAATACTTATATTATTAAGGCGTATACATCAAATAAAATATGTACATTTTAAACCAAATATCTATTTCTAGTCATTAATTTTGGTTTGTCTAACTAAAAAAAAATCACATAACTGACATTAAAAGATTTTATTAAGTTACTTTAATCATTTATTTAAGATAGCCTACATTTACAAAGCCACTGAATCATTTTTACAGTGTATACATTGTGATCTTACGGTATTATTAAATGCATAATATGTAAAACTAAATAAAAGAGATGTCATACACGGACTCCATGAAAGGATACGTTTTCTTGTTCGGTCCACGTGGGTTAAACGGTCACATAGCCTATTCTCCATAAAAATCCGACTTAAATGCGCATCATTTGATTCATTTTTTTTTGTGCAATTAGAAGAGACGTGATGTATAACTGAGTCTTGTAACAAACCTCTATTTGCGTAGACCTTGAAGAGACCGAGAGCATTTGCGCAATATCATTAACTAGTTTATCTAATTGTACATTTAGTTCATTTTTGCATCTGAACGTTTTTAATAGCCTGAACATGGTTGTAATGCGCTTTTCTGCATTACTATACTTTTTATATTATCATGTTTTCCTTTACATGGTATGAAACTCGATATAAAGTGTGCAATGGTGTTGAATAAATTTGTATAATGAGTTATATTTTTGTAGTAAGTAAATAAAATCATATTGTGAGTGTAAAAATTCATAAATTCGAGGAGTTTCTGAGGTGTTTGTCATCGGCAAAAGGCGCAGTTTCTCTGTTGCTGATTAAAACCTGTTGGCTATATGGGATTTTTTTAAATTAACATTTGTTCTACTTATTATTAATTTATTTTTTTGCCTACATTTACTCAAATAATATCAATGTAAAAATAGTAAGTACATCATAGTTCAAGTTAGGCGTAAAACGTACATTTTTTTAAAGTTGATTTTAAATGCAAATAATATTAATTAGAAGAAAATAAACACATAAAAAACACATAACTGACATTAAGTTAATTTAATCTTTTTTTTTTGATAGCCTACAGTTACAAAGCCACTGAATCATTTTTACAGTGTATACATTATGATCTTACGGTATTATTAAATGCATATAAATAAAAATATGTCAAACTAAATAAAGGAGATGTCATACACGGACTCCATGAAAGCATACGTTTCTTGTTCGGTCCACGTGGGGTTAAACGGTCACAAAGCCTATTCTCCATAAAAATCCGACTTAAATGCGCATCATTTGATTCATTTTTTTCTGTGCAATTAGAAGAGACATGATGTATAACGGAGTCTTATAACAAACCTCTAATTCGCGTAGACCTTGAAGAGACCGAGAGCATTTGCGCAATATCATTAACTAATTTATCTAATTTTACATTTTTTTTGTGATTTGTCAATTCATGTTCTGCTTGCCCCAATTCCAAATATTCTGTTGTATTATTATTCCCATTTTTTGTTAAACCGAGTATAACTCCCAAGCTAAACACCTACAAAACTAACCGTTTTGTCCAGTCTTAACAGTGTATGAAATTCAGCTCGTCTTGATTTAATTATTTTATTCCGCCGAATGGAAAAAAAATCCATAGGCTATCTGAATGAATGGGATTCATAAATTAAGTAGGCTACAATAGTCTATACGTGCGTTAGTGAGACCTGTCGGCAGTTCACGTTTGCCAAAACATGAAAAGAAACGCGCTTTCAAAACATATTGCGAGCAAACACAGACGTCTTCATCCTGACGGGATTACATTTCTCAGATGACCTCTGAGTTCGGCGAAAAACAGTAGGTAAAATGCTCTGAAATTTACAGATTACAGAGGTCGTCAGAGAAAAACACAGACATGGCCGATTCAGACGGGATTAAAAACACAGTGGACCTCTGAGAAGCATGATTTTCTCAAAATGATTTTTGTCGAGGGTGCCCCGCAAGCACGAGTTTGAAGCCTATGAATGAAAACGTTATTATTCGCTTTGCGCCAAACTCTGTTGCTGAAGGAGACGGACCGGAGCTCCGGCAAGGTGTGTTGTGGACCCGAGGAGGCAGAGCTGCGCTCCGGTGCGCTCCGGCCCAATTTAACCTATTACTTCCACTAACTGAGGTATCCTTCCTCCTTGCTGTCTGCCTGGTATGATTTTATTGGTCATCTAGGAATAATTTTCACTTTATCTTACTTAATGGGGCGCAGCGCAAAAACACAGTGGACCTCTGAGAAGCATGATTTTATCAAAATGATTTTTGTCGAGGGTGCCCCGCAAGCACAAGTTTGAAGCCTATGAATGAAAACGTTATTATTCGCTTTGCGCCAAACTCTGTTGCTGAAGGAGACGGACCGGAGCTCCGGCAAGGTGTGGTGTGGACCCGAGGAGGCAGAGCTGCGCTCTGGTGCGCTCCGGCCCAATTTAACCTATTACTTCCACTAACTGAGGTATCCTTCCTCCTTGCTGTCTGCCTGGTATGATTTTATTGGTCATCTAGGAATAATTTTCACTTTATCTTACTTAATGGGGCGCAGCGCAAACCCGTTGGCCTGTGACATCACACTACCGCGAGATCTATTCAAAAGCATACTGTAGGCCTCCTGTCTCGCGGTGCTAAGACGTCACATGCCGTTTGATCGGGCTGCGTGGCGCCGCAAGTCGTCAAACGAGAGCTGAGCATTGAGTCAAATAAGACACGCGTCAGAAAATTACCGAGGTCCGGACGGCCATGCCCTTTTTTGCCTCAAAATGCAGACAAATAATGTTTTTAGTAAGGCATGTTTGTTAAAACTAGTTACATTTCCTATATAAACTAAGTCCTGGCTTAAGCTTATAAAGACCCCGCAAAAACCCTGCTACAGCTCCTGAGGGGGTGCTCTCACTATTCACATGTAAATAAAATGGTTAGAAACCGGTTTTTCTGGTTCTCATTGCAGGACTGTGCGGGGGGGGGAGGGCATTCCGTTTCCATGTGGAGACATTTAACAAACACATTTGATATACACCAAGTTCCAGATTACAACAAAAACCAAAAACACATCACGTTTGATAGCAATGCATGTAGGCCCTACTTATTTGCAGAGGTGGGACAAAGTCATTGTTATGCAAGTCACAAGTAAGTCTTTGCCCTCGAATCCCGAGTCAAGTCGAGTCAAAGATGAGGCAAGTCCCAAGTCGAGTCAGAAGTCAAAGCCAACAAGTCTCAAGTCGAGTCCAAATTCCTACCATTTTAGTTTCGAGTCATGTCAAGTCCTCTTACCACAGAAATAAAATGCATGCTGTGGACAGGTGGAGGGAGGCCCCTATACTGCATTGCATTTTCAAAAGATCAAATATGCCATGATGCCACCATGGAGTGCCCAGAACAAAATGGCATTCTGTCCTCCTGCCATGTCAATGTAGTGACTTAGCTGCAGTGGTATAGATCAGTGGTGTAGTCTAGATTTTTGTAGTGAGTATACTGTGATTTTTCCCTCTCATCCTTATGCTCACTCGTCCCAGCGCGACACCTCATAAGCACCACAACACTCACAGATGCATACAGTATGGATCTTCATGTAACTAAGAGCATTCTGAAAGTGTACTCATGAACACATAAACTGAATGTGTTTTCAACATGTCAGTTTATTACAAGAAAAAAAAGACTTTAACAGCCAATGGGTTTACAGCTGGGGAAACTGGATTGATTTTTAGACTGGTTTAGTGTTAATCAACATCTAATAACTCAGGGACAAAAGTTACTTAACTGTTAATTAAAATTAAATTTACTGTTTACAATCTTCAATTCGTGGCAAACACATGCATTGAAGGTGAAAAAAAATCCACTCCTTCAATAGCTATTATCTGACAACTATTGATAACATTACCATGTGTTATTTAATGGTGTAAATGTTTTTAATTAATACACATTTAAGATGACCATGAATTAACTCTTATTTGCATAGTCATTGATATAAAAGCTTATTTTTGCATATAATATAAGCATTGTCTAAAACTGAAAATAGGCTTATACTTAATTATTATTACAAGACCATCTAGCCTAATATTTGCAAGTCTGAACTGAACATCAACGCAGACATGAATTTCCTCACAGAAGTTTACGATCATAATACATCTTGAACGTAGATATATAAAGTAACACATAGAAGGGAAGTTTAACACTGTGAAGCACAAGCAAACATGCAGAGCAACTGAAGGCAGCTAAAAACCATCAGGATATAATCACGGGCTTATTATATTGCATTTGGAGCCATACCTCCAGATAAAATAATAAACTGGACTGATGATTTAAATGTTGTTTACTCACATGTGCGTTGTAAACTCTATGGATTTTATGTTGCAGCACTGCTTCACTTGTTCATTTCTTCACATGGACTGTTTGTTTACAGTGTCGCGTGAGCAGCTACACTCCAGGTTCGACTTCATTTGGCGTAAAGCAGACCTCTTGGTGATGTCAAAGTACCGCGAGAGCGATTCAAAGCAGATTTCTCCATGTGATAACTGGAGTCTCTCTCGCGGTACTTTGCTATCACTCGCTTGTGGCGCAACACCAGTCTGCTCCCCAGTCACTTTCGCTTCACTATAGTAATTTGATTTCATAGAAATGAATACGCCGATCGGATCACATGTATATTATGACTAAAAGTTTAAAAATGTCACAAAACCATGCTGTTCGCGCTATTTTTAGTGGGTATACGGAAATCCTTGACAATTTCTAATCTAGTGGGTATACGGCGTAGTCCTGCATATCACGTAGACTACACCACTGGTATAGATCGCTTGGTGATGTCAAAGTACCGCGAGAGCGATTCCAGTTATCACGTGGATAAATCCGCTTTGAATCGCTCTCGCGGTACTTTGCTGTCACTCGCCTGTGGGTTTTTGTAGCGCCACACCACTCTGCTCCCCAGTCACTTTCGCGACGCTATAGCGATTTCATATGCCGATCGGATCGCGCAGTTCGGCAGAAAGTCAAACACACCAAATATATAGCCTAATATGTATATGCATTTCAACCCGCTAAAGTAGCAAGTGTAGCATGCCAGTGCTTCACTATTACTAAAAGTTTGAAATGTCACAAAACCATGCTGTTACGCATCCTCACGCTATTTTTAGCGGGTATATGGAGATCCTTTACAATTCCTAGTAGACTACACCACTGCTGAGCTGTACTGGTACGGTCCCATCATCCAAACCAACGTGGGACTGCAGTGATTGGATGTCGTGCAGGCAGCGCGCGTGCTCTCTGCATGCAGGTGGTGCACATTTTTTTCATAGATGCAGACACACTGAGAGCGGCGCGGCCGTGTGCATTTTTTGTGTAATGGGTAGGTTGCTTCACTGCTGATTCTTGCCATACCTCCGTTGCCTAAATGCGCACGCATACGGTGACATGTCATCATGGTGTACAAACAGTTAAAGGGTCTATTAAGTAAGATAAAGTCAAAATGAAACCGAGATGACCAATGAAATCAAACCAGGCAGACAGAGGTGCAACACAGAGGTCAGATGCGCAGTTAGTGGAAGTGCAAGAGAGATGTAAGTAATCAAGCACTGACTATTATACAGCAGTTTATTGACGAGAAAAATGAAACCGTAGTGACTGTCAAGGTGACAGGACAAGAAACATTAATGCCGCTGAGCACTTGGGTGTCCAAATTTAATGCGCTGCTTTCTCTCCCTCCAGTAATTCACTTTCCGTTATTCAGCATGTTTATTTACAACATTCAACGCCACCCTTTAATTCTTGAAGATATGTTTTTAACTGTATAATGATTAGATTCCCTGTGTTGCACTGGACTTCTGCTAAGCTTGAACTTGAAAACGCGATGCATCACGTGCGCGGTACAACGCTTCATCCACCCGTAGCGCGCGTGCACGGAGTTTAAATGTTCATATTTTGGCTTGAACATTTTATTGCATTCAGTCTTAAAGCCTAATAAACAGTACCTGTTGAAGTCATTAAAGTTAAATAAACAAATAAACAAAAGAAGAGAAAGTGTGCAGCAGTGTGCCCAGGATGGTAAAATAATTATTACAATGTATTCCTAATGACCAACACAAGTCTTCTGCATACTGACATGGTTTGAAATCTATAGGTATTTGATTCTTTGGTTTTCTGATGTATTAAAATTCATATATGTAGAGCAGGGAAATAAGAATTTTTTTTTTCCTGGGGTGCATGCCCTGGAAAATACTTATATGGACCTCGGTATTTATAAAATCATGCAATGCGGCGTGTTTGTCTTTACAGTTATGAAATTTATTATTTTAAACACACATTTAACAAAGTATATATTGTAAGTGTAAATATTCATAAACTCAACACTTCGGAGGCGTTTTTCTAAAGAATAATGTTTAAACTTTATTGGTGGTGGTTGAGAATAATTCCTCTTTCCATATGTAACGCATTTTAACGCAATATAAATGTATCATATTGTTATTCTTAATATATAAGAATACTAATATATTTTTTACAACATTTATAACATATATATATATATATTTATATATATAAAGATGCTTAGTACAATAGCTTTGCTTCATATAAGTTTCTGTAATAAATCATTAAATCAATCACAAAACGTGTTGACAGTGGCAAATAAAATGCTTGTTAATTTAAACAAGGCAGGAAGGTGTATAAAACAGCTTTAATTAACAATATCTGAATTGGCTCTTTTGCACACTTCTAATTTTCTCATGTCATAATTTATAATTATTAATTAGATTGAATAAGTTTTGAAAAGTGTTGAATGCGAACGTGTAAGATATCTGGAAGGCGATGCGGCGTGTTTGTCTCTACAGCCACATGTTATAAAATTGATTATTTTACACACACATTTCACAAAGTACATATTGTAAATATTCATAAACTCAACATTTTGGAGGTGTTTTTCGTCCGCAAAAGGCACAGTTTCTCTGTTCGCGTCAATTATTTTGGTTTGACCAACTAAAAAAACACATAAGTGACATTAAGACATTTTATTAAGTTACTTTAATAAATTATTTTAGTGATATTCTATTTTACAATAATATTTTTTACAATTATGAATTACGTAGAAACACTGATATGCGCAAGAAAGGTAGCCTATTATTAAAGATTTTATAAATATAAATATGTAAAAACGAAATAAAAAGATATCATATGCCAACTGTACAGCCCGGGTTTAAACGCCTTTTTTCTAAAGAATAATTTGTAAACTTTATTGGTGGTTGAGAAGAATTCCTCTTTCCATATGTGAAGCATTTTAGCGCAGTATAAATGTATCATATTGTTATTCTTAAAATATAAGAATACTACTATATTTTTTACAACATTTTTTAATTTTAAACATGTCTTTTTTATACCACATTAATCTCTTTAAAATATTGATACTTTTAGAAAAACTGACAATTATAAATATTATGAACAAACAATGAAACGGTGTCAAAATTCGACAACACAAATAATTAAGATATTCATTGTAAATAGAGTCGCGTTTATTAGGCTAAAACTAAATTCTCTGTTGCACTTCCTATAAATTCGAATTGCACGTATCTTAATAGTTGTATGCGCTGTTATGCTGGCAAGAAGGGGTTGACATATCACTTTGCTGTTTTAATACAGTAGCAATGTAAAATATTCAGCAATGCCTTTATTAACTTCTGGAAACAACGGCAATGCAATATTTTATGCGCCACCTGGTGGATATTCTGTGAAGCGAAACACATTAGGGGAAAATGGAAAGTAGCCCCCCCGAAAGCACTTGCAGAATGCTGCGAGACTCTGCGAGACGAATTGGCGAATGCCGCGGGAGAAAACGCGCATTTTTAAAGGCCACATCTGTAGATCGCCAACGAAGGCAGGTTTAAGTAAACAGACGGTAAGAAATGCTAGCGGGCTATATGCTAACACTGGGTGTTACTAGTGATAAAATCGTTTCGCTTAGTAATACAATTCAGTAATCGTCAAGGTAAAGTATTCCTAAGATAAACTAATAAGTTATATTATATAGATAGGAATAAGATAGTGAAAAAATAGGATTTAACTGATAAGCTCAACGGAGCTTCGGGCTTGCGACTCCTCTCTTCGTCTCTCTCTCAGCGTCTCTCTCTGATGACGTCGTCTCTCCGCTTCGCCAGGAACACCACATGAAGCACTATTACACAATGTATGGCAGCTGTGTAAGTCCTAACACACCGTTTTCTCTGCTGTAGAAACCTCAGAGACACAGATATAAGAATACATCCATTTTAGACATGGAAGATGCTCTGATAGGAATTTACTTGATTTGAAGATATATATTTTACTTAATTTTATTTAACCTCTGAGTGAGTGACTTGACTGTAGGTAAAGAGTCTACATTAAAGTCTACATAATCAAAACAGAGTAGTCTAACTTCTTACACCCTGAAGCTATTTTGGGGATTTTCGCTTGGATTTGGCCTACCCAATTTCAAAAGCATCCCATACCCACATGCAGAGGTTTACATACAAAAGTTTGGTATCATTTTGCAGGTAACCCTTTGAAATTACATAAAACACTGTTGAAAGTGCTCAACATGGTTGTATGTGTTGTCAGTCCTCTAATAAACACAAAAATAAATAGGCGCTTTTTGATGTTTTTTTCTAAAGTTTTTATTTGAAAGTATATAACTCTGGCCCTGGGTATCTCAGGTCCCTGCAGACAGTTTTGTTTGATTCCAGCTATTGTCAGCTTACAGAGGAAAAAGGAATTTTTTCTCTATCATAATATATGCAAAAGTTATTTTACTCCAACTGAAGGGAGGAATAATACCCTTTTTGTATACAATTTCTGCCTAAAAACATTTGAAGTGCTCCCATAACCACATACAGTGGAATAAATGCAATTTCTTTATATCATTTTAAAGAAAACCCTTTGAAGTTACATAAAAAGCTGCTGTTTGTGACAAATATTGTTATTTATGTTGTTTTTCATATGATAAAACACAAAATTTTCTTTTTTATGTTGTAAATACTGTCTTTGATAGTGTATAACTCTGGTTCTGTGTGCTCTAGCAGACTGCAGACAGTTCTGGTTGTTAGCAGCAGCAGACAGTAAACACCCAAAAAAAGAATGAACTCTTTAGCATGTCACATTCAAAAGTTATTCTCATTTTACTAAAGGGTGTGAAAATACATTTTTCATATAAATATTAATTTTTTGTTTTGCACATATAATAAATAGCAAGGGATTATATATGCACACAACCAAAGAAAATGCTGTGAATGGACTCATTGTTTAGAGTAGGACCTAAAATAAAAGATGGTGTATCATTTGTGGCTATATGTGCTATCTGAGGCAGTCCACACTCAAGTTTCACATATGTTTACAAAAGACCATTTTTTACCTTATTTTTCATTCGATGATTGTTGGATATGTGTTGATAATAGATCAAAAATAACACTGTAGCCTTATTCCTGAGAATGAGAGCTTTCATTTGATATAAGACTTGCCCATGTTTGTCATTTTTGAAAAATATGAAATATGTAAATATGAAATGATATAATAAAATATTGGGGGGGTGATAGTGTAAATTAAGTGTAAATAACTTTCTTACAGTAAAAGATGTGTCAAAGTGATGCATATCTGCAGAAAGTAGAGACTCTAAGCTTTCAAACAGTATCTCATATGTGTTACTGGGGTCAATGACGGAGCATCAAAGATTAAAAGAATCTTTTATATTAAGTCAAAATACGAAATTCTTTAGCATATATATATTAACCTTGCTTCAAAACACAACGCAGCACATGTCATTTAAACGATTGAAGATGCAAACTGGTACATTGTTATATTAATCACACAGATAAGTTCGCGGTGCCAGCAGTCAACGCTATACATATTAACAGGCTTGTGAACTCACCTGAAAACGATGCACAGGTTTCATTTTGGACTTTTCATTTCCATTTGAAGACTTGATGCGGCGGTGTATTCGCGGGCGCAGCTGGACATCAAACATGACGTGTCGCGTGTTACTGCGCAAACGCATTGCGTATGATATCAAAGCATCGCGAGAACAGACTGCTCTGCATGCTTTCTAATCGCTCTCGCGGTACGTTTACGTATTTTTGCGGATCGATTTGCAGAGCGCCATTGAACACACATGATAATTTGCAGTCAGGTGGCGCCGTGGCGGGGTGCCAGGAGATGGCTAGACGAAATAACGTTATAACATTTCGTCTCGTCTCGTTTTGGTCAACGAAAATGAAGACACATTTTAGCATAGTTTTTATTTAGTAAACCACTTTTAGTCTTGTTTTTATTCGTCAACAATATTGTTGTCAGGAAAAACTTCGGAGTCAAGTGCAAGTTAACAATGTTTATTGAGAAAAAATAAAGAATTAGAGAGCTGGAGTGTAAAGTCACTGGTAAGATCCACACACGGCACACACCGTCGACTCACTCTGGATGTAAACACTACTGTGGGAATGATGCACGCCCAACAGTAGGAGAGAGTGAGTCGGCGCTACAAGATAGTTCAGTACAGATCCGAAGAGAGAGAGAGAGCCACCCACGCACACCGTCGAGAACACCAGCACAGTCACCACACGCAACAGAGGGATGAAACACGCCGCCCTGAAGGTGGATGACAGGCGGAGATGGAAGGTGGAAAATCCAAAGTTCTCAGACGGGGTAATCCACTGTGGAATCCTGATGTAGATGAAGCCACCCGGAAGTAACTGGTAACCGCCTAATGACGAAGCAAACCAGATGTTCCGAGAGACAAACAGTAAATAGAGTCAATGTAATCCACAATGGTGAAATAGTGTAATCCACTCACGGGTGATGATGCAAGCCGATGTGAAACAGAGACAGCTGGTGTACCGCCTAAAAACGAAGCGAACCAGCTGTTCCGAGAGACACAAAAAGTCAATGAGTTCCAGTAATCCACAAGCGAGCGGTCCGGGCGAAGACGAGCCTCCGGATGCCGTAATCCAAACCTGGGGTAACTAGAGAAGGAGACAAGAAAGCGTCCGACAAGACAAGGCAGAGAAGCAAGACTGTGATCAAACAAATGAGCGCGCAACGAAGGACAGGACTACGTGCAATATAAAGGAAAAGGTAAACGAGACACCACCGGTGAACAATTACCGAAACAAGGGGGCGGAGTTAGTTGACACACGAGGAACCGGCACCACAGGTAAACAAACACACACACACATACCCCACACACAGCCATCGATCACCCAGCAGTCATGACAGTAGCCCCCCCTCCACGACCGGCACCAGACGGACCGGGAGACTCACCCTGTCGCCGACGGAGGTCCTCGATCAACCCAGGATCCAGTATATCCCGAGCCGGAACCCAGCTCCTCTCATCCGGACCGTATCCTTCCCAATCCACTAAATACTGAAATCCTCTGCCCCTGCGGCGGGAGTCTAGTAACCTCTTAACAGTATAGACAGGGGCACCATCCACTAGACGAGGGGCGGGGGGATTAGGGGCAGAGATAGGAGGATGATAGCGAGCAAACATCACAGGTTTAACCTTGGATACATGAAAAACAGGGTGAACCCGACCAAGAGAAGGAGGTAACTTAAGCTTTACCGTCACCGGATTAATGACCTTAGAAATGCTGTATGGCCCAATGAATCTCGGAGCCAGCTTACGAGAAGGCTCACGGAGAGACAGATCCTTGGTAGAAAGCCATACCCATTGACCACAAACGTAACGGGGTGGAGGTCGCCGATGACGGTCAGCCGCAGCTTTGGTTCGTCTGGAATTAGATAATAAGAGTGTCTTAGCTCTCCTCCAAGTGCGTCTGCACCTGCGCACGAAAGCTAACGCAGACGGAACCGCTGCCTCGGGTTCCTGTGATGGGAACAGGGGAGGTTGATAACCGTTGGAAAGCTCAAACAGGGACAAGTTGGTAGAGGTAACGGGAAGAGAATTGTGAGAATACTCAACCCACGGAAGCTGATCGCACCAGGTATTCGGATATTGTGACGACAGACAGCGGAGCTTTCTACCGAGATCCTGATTAGCCCGTTCGCATTGCCCATTGGTCTGCGGGTGATAACCAGAAGACAAGCTGGCTGTAGCACCAATCTGTCTACAAAACTCCTGCCAAAAACGAGAGATGAACTGAGGACCCCTATCTGACACTACATCAGTCGGAATACCATGTAACCGAAAGACGTGATTAATCAAAACCTGAGCCATCTCTTTTGCAGAAGGAAGCTTGGGCAGGGGAATAAAATGAACCGCCTTCGAAAAGCGATCCACCACAGTTAGAATAACAGTGTTACCACTAGATGCCGGTAAGTCGGTGACAAAATCAAGGGCTATATGAGACCAGGGGCGGGAGGGCACGGGCAAAGATTTAAGCATACCAGCGGGTGGTAGATTAGATGCTTTGTTACGAGCACAAACCGAACAGGCTAAAACAAACTGTCTGACGTCTGTGGACATAGAAGGCCACCAAAAACGCTGACGGACGGCAGCCAACGTTCTCCGAATACCTGGATGGCCGACAAACTTGGACTCGTGACCCCACCGGATGACATCGGAACGTAACCGCTCAGGAACCCATAGGCGACCCGCTGGACACCCCTCCGGAACTTCCCCCTCCCGACCGGCCTCTCTCACCCGCTGTTCGATTCCCCAAACGAGGGCGCCGACCACTCTTCCCTCCGGGAGAATGGTCTCCGTCCGCTCTGAATCGGATTTCTCGAACAGACGGGAGAGAGCATCAGGTTTAGTATTCTTCGAGCCAGGCCGGTACGAGAGAGTGAAGTTGAAACGATCAAAGAAGAGTGCCCAACGAGCCTGCCTAGATGTTAGTCTTCTGGCCGAACGGATATACTCAAGATTCTTATGATCCGTCCAGACCAGAAAGGGCTCCGAGGTTCCCTCCAACCAGTGACGCCATTCACCCAAAGCGAGTCTAACCGCCAACAGCTCCCGATTCCCTATGTCGTAATTACGTTCTGCTGGGTTTAACCGGTGAGAGAAAAAAGCACACGGATGTACTTTCCCATCAATAGACGATCGCTGAGATAAAACGGCGCCTACCCCGACATCAGATGCATCCACTTCCACTATAAATTGTTTAGCCGGATCGGGAATAGAGAGGACAGGCGCAGAGATGAACCGGGACTTTAACGCATCAAAGGCCTCCTGAGCCTCTCTATTCCAATGGAAACATACGTTAGGTGAAGTGAGAGCGGTAAGAGGCTTATCGATCTGACCAAAATTTCTGATGAAACGCCGATAAAAATTGGCGAACCCCAGAAATCGCTGAAGCTTTTTCCGAGTGTCGGGTACTGGCCAATCGGCAACCGTCTTAACCTTAGCGCGATCGGGACGAATCTCCCCCTCGGCAATAACAAAACCCAGAAACGAAACCGACTTCCTGTGGAACTCGCACTTCTCCGCCTTAACGAATAGTTGATTCTCTAAAAGCCATTGTAAAACCATGCGAACGTGCTGAGTGTGTATCTGCATGGAGGGAGAAAAGATGAGAATGTCATCGAGATACACAAAGACAAATCTGTTAATCATGTCACCCAGCACTTCATTGACCATGGTCTGAAAGACAGCCGGAGCGTTACAAAGACCGAACGGCAGAATGGAATATTCCCAGTGTCCTGAGGGTGTATTAAAGGCTGTCTTTCACTCATCGCCCTCTTTAATACGTACCAAGTGATAAGCGTTGCGCAGATCTAGCTTGGTAAATACGCGCGCTCCCTGTAACAACTCGAATGCTGATGACATTAATGGCAAGGGGTACTTATTCTTAACAGTAATGTCATTCAGCCCTCGATAATCAATGCACGGACGAAGAGACCCGTCTTTCTTCTTTTACAAAGAAAAATCCAGCACCAGCTGGAGACGAGGAGCGGCGAATGAGACCGGCTTTAAGAGCGTCATTAATGTATTTATCCATAGCCTCTCTTTCTGGTTTAGATAGGGAAAATATACGACCCTTAGGCGGAGAAGTGTTGTGAAGTAGTTTGATTTCGCAATCATACGACCGATGAGGAGGCAGAGAAGTGGCCCGGGATTTACTGAAAACCTGATACAGATCCGAGTACTCTGCCGGGACCCCTGAGAGATCGACAGCCGGAACCTGCGAGACAGAACAAGAGACAAGAGAAGGAGCAGGACCAAGGCAAGAAACATAACACGAAGACTTCCAAGATAACACAACATTGTTCTGCCAATCAACGTGAGGATTATGTTTGGATAACCAGTCATGCCCTAAAATGACTGGTGATTGTGAATCCTCTAAGATGTAAAATTCAATCTCCTCACGATGATTTCCAGAAACAAACAAACTCACAGGGGGTGTGCGGTGCGTGATCACAGCCATATGCTGGCCCTTCAATGTCCAGGCAGACAAAGGAGAGGAGAGAGAGATGAATGGGATACCCCAGGACTTGGCCAACCCAGCATCCAAAAGACATGCCTCCGCACCGGAATCCAGCAACGCCTGTGAATGGAAAGCATTAATAATAACAGGAAGTGTTGTGCTGCTTACGGGAGATTTAAATGACGATGCGCCCACCGAGACTCCCAAGTTCATCGGCGGGCCTGAGCCTTTTACCGGACATGTAACCGCCAGGTGCCCCGGCTTGCCACAATATAAGCAGAGACCATTTGACAGACGACGACTTCTCTCACCAGCAGAGATACGAAACTTGCCCAGCTGCATAGGCTCCTCGGAGGGCATTTCCAAAGCGGTCTCCCCTGGTTCCGACATCAGATGGCAAAATGAACGGCGCAGATCTCTCTGCCGATGGCGAGACTCAACCCTCAGAGCCAGATCGATAGCAGCTTCCAGTGACGTGGGTGGCTCCCTCAGTGCAATCTCGTCTTGAATACCCGGTGTGAGACCCTCGAGAAATTGAGCTCTTAATGCCGCGTCGTTCCAATTGCAGCAAATAGCGAGAGTCTTAAATCTGATGGCAAAGTCAGTAACAGAGTCATTATGTTGCCGTAATCTCACTAATTCAGCCGCTGCCATGTCTCCCTTGAGTGAACGATCAAATAATTTCAACATCTCCTCAAGACCCTCGAATGAAAACGTAAATGGAGCCTTAGCCCCCCAGGCGGCCATACCCCAGTCTCTCGCTCTTCCCGTGAGTAACGTCAGAACATAAGCCACCTTGGAAGTGGATGAAGAAAAGCGACAGGGTTGGAGCGCAAAGACGAGAGAGCACTGTTGCAAAAAGGATCTGCAGGTGTTGGGATCGCCGTTGTAGGTAGGAGGTGTTGCCGTGTGTGGCTCCCGTTCCGTCGAAACGACTCCTCCGGATGTAGCTGGAGGTTCATGGTGAGGAGTCACTTGGTCCAAGCGATTACTAAGCTCCTTAAAGCAACACTATGTAGTTTTTTTTACCTTTAAATAATGTCTCTAAAATTATTTCAGTGATAGAACAACTTTTAACTGGACAAATTGTTCTGTTGCTGCAACCTGAGCAGCCTCCTAGCTGCTACAAGCACACTCTGAAAGTGGCGGTGGAGGGTAGGAAACACCTCCCCTTGCCTGCAGAAGAGTGTCTGATACCAGGCACTGTTGCACTTTTCAACCACATGGGGGAGCTGTAAGTCATTTTTACATGGAAACTACATAGTGTTGCTTTAAGATGCTCAGACAAAATGTTGAAATCTCTGGCCGCAGCAGACAATAATGAGGAATGTTGTTCAATGGCCGCCCCCTGCTGGTGAAGGGCGGTCTGCACCTCCAGACTCTCCAAACTTGCTGACTCCATTAGTGGCGCGCTCATCTGTCAGGAAAAACTTTGGAGTCAAGTGCAAGTTAACAATGTTTATTGAGAAAAAATAAAGAATTAGAGAGCTGGAGTGTAAAGTCACTGGTAAGATCCACACACGGCACACACCCTCGACTCACTCTGGATGTAAACACTACTGTGGGAATGATGCACGCCCAACAGTAGGAGAGAGTGAGTCGGCGCTACAAGATAGTTCAGTACAGATCCGAAGAGAGAGAGAGAGCCACCCATGCAAACCGTCGAGAACACCAGCACAGTCACCACACGCAACAGAGGGATGAAACACGCCGCCCTGAAGGTGGATGACAGGCGGAGATGGAAGGTGGAAAATCCAAAGTTCTCAGACGGGGTAATCCACTGTGGAATCCTGATGTAGATGAAGCCACCCGGAAGTAACTGGTAACCGCCTAATGACGAAGCGAACCAGATGTTCCGAGAGACAAACAGTAAATAGAGTCAATGTAATCCACAATGGTGAAATAGTGTAATCCACTCACGGGTGATGATGCAAGCCGATGTGAAACTGTTCCGAGAGACACAAAAAGTCAATGAGTTCCAGTAATCCACAACCGAGCGGTCCGGGCGAAGACGAGCCTCCGGATGCCGTAATCCAAACCTGGGGTAACTAGAGAAGGAGACAAGAAAGCGTCCGACAAGACAAGGCAGAGAAGCAAGACTATGATCAAACAAATGAGCGCGCAACGAAGGACAGGACTACGTGCAATATAAAGGAAAAGGTAAACGAGACACCACCGGTGAACAATTACCGAAACAAGGGGGCGGAGTTAGTGGACACACGAGGAACCGGCACCACAGGTAAACAAACACACACACACTTACCCCACACACAGCCATCGATCACCCAGCAGTCATGACAATTGTATTATACATTTTATTATAGTTTTCGTCACATGACCAGCATTTACGTTACGTCTTGTCTCGTTTTCGTCACCTGATAAAGGTTCGTTGACGAGGATATTTCGTCATACTTTTCGTTGACGAAAGCAACACTACTTCCCACAGCTTCTCTGTACATTTTTACATCTTTCATCTTTACAGCATTTTCAGTATACTCTAATTTCTGTTCACATGGTGTTTCTCTGATTCTACAGTCTTGCATATTAAAACGCTGTAGTATCTTGTTAGTGTATTTTTCCTGTGTCATTTTTATACACCCATCTGACAGATTAAAGTCAATACCCAGAAAATGTTTCAATTTACCCAAGTCTTTCATCTTAAACTTTTCTGCAAGCATCTCTTTCACTTCTTTCAGTCTCTCATGATTGCTTGCAGCAATGATTAACCCATGTAATTATGATCACCTTTTGTCCTTTTGACTCTTTGGCATAAACACAGTGATCAGCTGCATTTTGTGTGAATCCGTTCTCAGAAAGACAATCGTGCAAAATCTTATTCCAGTTTCGTCCGGATCAAAGGCTGCACTAAGGTCTAGTAATATAAGAATTGAGATTTCACCACGATCGGATGTTAATAGGAGGTCATTTGTAACTCTAAGCAACGCTGTCTCTGTGCTATGGTGGGGCCTGAATCCTGATTGGAACCTTTTATATGTACTATTATTTGTCAAGAATGTGCGTAACTGGCTTGCCACTACCTTTTCTAATATTTTCGAAAGAAAAGGGAGATTTGAGATTGGTCTAAAGTTATTAAGTTCTCCTTGGTCAAGCTGTGGTTTTTTAATCAGCGGTTTAATAACTGCTACTTTGAAAGCTGTTGGAACGTATCCTATTTCTAGCGATGAGTTAAAGATATTTAGAACCGGGGTTGACACTACAGGGAATACCTCTTTAAAGCTCTACTGTGTACTTTATTGAGTTAATTCTTAACAAAAACCCATGTTTTCTTTCAAAAGTATGTGCTCATTCATGTGTAATTACTTCCCACCCACTAATCAAAGTATTCTTGTAAGTGTAGAATCTGCTATTTAAAATGCATACCGTCGAAGCGCTCTCTGGCTGAATCCATGTTGTGCCTCCATCTTTGAAATACATTCGCCGACGAGGGACATTCAGTAAATTCAAGCTCCGCTTTTCGCGCTTTCAATCTACACTCACGCTGTCCGATAGCTGAAGCCTCCCGAGGTTGCATGTGTAGGCGGTATACGTCATCAAGAAAGTCTTATTTCAGAATATTAACAATTATAAAGCTGACAATTATTCTTAGTTAATTGTAAATTGATGTAATATGCTTATGACTTGCGAATGTAATGCTCAGTTGATTTAAATAAACCAGGCTTGATGACGTATCCAGCCTGTGACCTGCGTAGCTGAATCCTTCGGCTGCGACAGCTGCAAACCGTGATGAACCTGCGATCTAATGCTTTGATTTGAAAGCCTGTTGAAGACATATTCTCGAGGACATTAAAACAAATCGCCAAGGATGCGAAACGGGGATTTTAAACGACAACGCGACAGGAAAAACATCAAGACCAAAGTCAATATTGGAGTTAGTTTTCCAAGATGGGACTCAAGGGACACTGAAGTTGCTACTTTCTATATTATCCACAGGTAATTCAGCACATTCGTTTACATCGTTTACAATCTATACAGTCTATGTTGTAAACTTGAAGTTTTATAGTTCCTTGGCTCGCCTTAGCATGATTATGCATAACACTTGTTAGTGTAAACATGCATGTGGTTTACTGTGTTTGAACAGCCACATGCAGTCTCTCCGCCCATTTATGTAATCTGAGGTACTGAGAAAAATGTTTTTCATCTTTTCTGACCTCTAGCACAAACACACGGTGACAGCCCTATTTTTAGGCTTTCATTGATAAAAGCATCTGATCTGTGCGTCTTTCGTTTCATTTTACAAGCGTGTGATCTTTTTTCACCAATATGAGAGAAAGCTCTTACATATACACGGACATGTAACATGTTTACTTAAAACATAAGCATTGTACTCTGACATAATGTCTGACATAATACTCTGATAAAAGCGTCTGATCTGCGCGTATTTCGTTTCATTTTACAAGCTTGTGAAAGTTGCGCGATCTTTTCTCACCAATATGAGAGAAAGCTCTTACATATACACGGACATGTAACGTTTACTTAAAACATAAGCATTGTACTTTGACATAATATTAGTTCGCGTCCATTTAAACCCGTCATGGTTGCTTTTTGTATGTGATTTTAAGCGGACATATCATGACAATCAGACTTTTTTCATGTTAAACATAAATCTGTGTGCTTTGATGGATCACAGGCAAAGGACATTGCAAATTGTTCATTTTTTTCTCATTGCTTTTGCTTTGAAGCTACTGGAAGCCATGTTAACCTTGGCATGACACGGCCGGGCCACCGTACGAGTTAAAACGCGTTCCGAATGGGGGGGGGGGGGGGCTAGAAAGTAATATTCCGTTGCTTGTCATATAGACTTTCACCGCTAGATGGGAGTAGATCTTACACAGTGGAGCTTTAAGTAGTTTTGTGGGAACGGGGTCTAATATACAGGACGATGATTTGGATGATGTGACTAGTTTAGAGACTAGTGTAGACTAGTGACTAGTGTAGTAGGTTTAAATGAATCAAGATGTTTGTATGGTAGTCTAGTGTTAAGTGAACTAATGGGTAGGGTGGTGGCTGCCTGGGTAGCTACGATGTTTTCCCTAATAGCCGAAATTTTGTTAGAAAAGAAGTTCATGAAGTCGTTACTATTGTGTTGAAGTTTACTATTGGTTTCTGTTTGTTCTTTGTTTCTAGTCAGTTTCGCAACTGTGCTAAAGAGGAAACTAGGGTTATTATGATTCTCATTTATAAGCTTGCTAAGATATGTAGATCTGGCGGTTTTAATAGCCTGTCTGTAGTGTTTAACACTCTGTTTCCATGCTGCACGCCATACTTCTAACTTTGTGCTTCTATAATTTCTTTCCATTTTTCTAGCTGCCTTTTTAAGGGCTGCGGTGTGATGGTCATACCATGGAGCTGGCGGTTTTTCTTTGAATCTCTTTTTTCGAATGGGAGCAACGGCATCCAATGTGTTAGGACAGACATTGTTTAGGTTTTCTATTACAATATCTAGATCGTCACAGTTATCTGCTACATGTTTCATCTGGGACAGGTCTGGAAGAGTGCTAATAAAGCTATCTTTAGTGGTGGAAATTATTGTTCTGGCTAGTCGGTAGCATGTTGTGGATTGAGTGATCCTATCTAGAAGTACAGTGTATGACACAAGGTAATGGTCAGAAACTGCATCACTCTGAGGTGATATTTCGACGTCATTAATATTGAGTCCGAGTGACAGAATTAAGTCTAATGTGTGCTTACGAGTATGCGTTGGCCCTGTCACGTTTTGTCTAATATTGAGAGAATTTAGAACATCTATAAACGCACGTCCTAATGCGTATTTTGGGTTATCCACATGGACATTAAAATCACCAACAATAAGAGCTTTATCTACAGTGACTACAAGCTCAGATAGGAAATCTGCTATTTCTTTAAGGAAATCTGCATGGTGGCCCGGTGGTCTATAGATTGTCGCTAAGGCAAAAGAAAGCTGTTTGTGGTTACGATCAGTTATTTCCATATTTAACAACATTAGATCAAATGATTTAAATTTTAGCTCAGATTTTTGGTTTACTTTAAAAATTGTGTTGTATATTGTAGGGGTGACCCCGAATAGTCGAAGATTCGATGCATCGATAGGAGAAGCCTGATTCGACTACCAATATCATAGTCGAATCGTCGCAGATGTGTTATGAAATGAGGATCATTCAATTTTGGCCGTATGGGTGCACACATTATCTGATTTCACATATAACAGCTTTCTCACAATATATTAATATACTGCATATTATGATAATGCTGGAAATAATATATGAAGTAGCAGCTTTCAATAAATATTTTTAAAATGCGTTAATAAATCCAACAACCCCTGTGACCGGGCTTCACGTCCATAAGAGGTCTCTATGTTAATAAAGCCTTGCCTCTTTGTTTCGACATTTAAAAGACAAAGCTGGCAAATTAAACTATGACTTTCGTTCTTTTAATAATTTCTATATTTTATTTTATTTATAAATCACTTTGGGTTATCTGATTTAACTATTTGGCTTGTGTTTTGTTTCTGTGCACTTGAGGCATTTTGCATATTTGTTCTGCACTTTGTTACTTCTAACCTTATTTTATTAAAAAAAATTTATTTATTATTAACGTAAATTCCGATCTAATTTAAGTATGTAAATTTAAATATGTAAATATTTGTAAATATGTAAATATGTAAAAATGTAAATAGCTTTTCGTTGTATCAATGTTGCGCTATTGCGTGCTGGCCATGCTTGCGCATGTAATTTAGCCGAACGGGCTAGGTGCTCTGCGTCTTATATTTAGGAGTTCATCAAACTAAACATTAAAAAACGGATGTTTTTCGATGAGTATAAGTTTTTAAAATGTATTTAAAACAGAGTGGTTATATTGTCTATCTTTAAGTTAAACTACAAAACAGGTAAGCCGTTTTTTTATTTCGGTGATAAAACGGAAACTAGTATCTGCACCGAACCTATTTCTGCCTGACACGAATGTCTTTCTTGTGATTTAATATTATGGTCAGTCGGTGTTCACTTTCAAATGATAGCAAAGAGATTCCTGAAATAAATAATATCATCAGGTCTTTTTGGTATCTAAAGTTAATACAGAGATGATCAAAGTCAAAGCAAGCAAGCAGGTATTTCTGTGCTAAATAATAACGCGTAGTGTCTATAAAATCATTAATTTCAGTGTTTTTCTTGTTATAAATTAAAGTTTAATGAATTGTATATAAAGATTAGTTTTTATCATTTACAGTCACAATCACAAATTATTTGTAATTTCTCATTTGTCGGGTTTTTTTGGTCATGACTGCTTTGACGCGCTATCTCCAAATTAAATAAAAACACTTAATTGTTTCCAAGGCAGGATCACCTTTGTTATTTTTTTAGGTTAAGTTATAAAAATGTATTTTGTGTGATGTTCTGTAGATCGTGGCTTTAAAATGTTATGAGGAATAATTAAACAAATGTTGCCTTACATTTTACCTTAAAAAATATATATATAAATGCATCGTCAGTTTTGTCTTCGTTTATTACTTGAAAGACAGTTTTGGTCACTTTATCAGACAGTTGTTTATGTGTGCTGCTTGTGAAAGAAAATAAAAGTTACCAATTTGTACCTGGTCTGGCCTCCTCCCAACCCATGCACACAAACATAGATGATTCGACTATCGGTCGACTATGGAAAGATTCGAAAATTCTGATTCGAATATGTAAATCCTTAGTCGAGGACACCCCTAGTATATTGTAGCTACACCACCCCCTCTCCCCTTTAATCGAGGTTCGTGTTTATAATAATAGTCTTGTGGGGTGCATTCATTTAAACTAATGTAGTCGTCTGCTTTAAGCCAGGTTTCTGTTAAACAGAGTGCATCTAAGTTTTGGTCTGTAATTGTTTCATTGGCAATAGGTTCTTTATTGTTAAGCGATCTAATGTTAAGAAGGCCGAATTTTAACATTCGAGATTCATCTGTTAATGTATTGTTTTCTAATTTTATATTAATCAGATTTGTACCTGATGTAACAAGCGGTGCCCTGTATTAATTTGTTCGGGGAACAGATACAGTTGAAATGTGCTGATATTTCGGTAAGATTGACTCGAAGTGCTGGGATATAAGTGGTCTTGACATATCACGGCAGCTAACAGATGGACGGTTAAGCCGATCCGTCTGTTTCCTGACCTGGGCCCTGGATAGTCAGACTATATCAGAATTAAGACTATTGATCAGATTTCTAGTGAGTATAGCACTTCCTTCCGATGACGGATGAAGGCCATCTCGAGTTAGGAGGAATGGTCTTCCCCAGAAATGTTTCCAATTGTCTATAAACCCTACGTTATGCTGAGGGCACCACTTTGACATCCATCCATTGAGAGACACTAATCTACTATGTGTTTCATCTCCCCAGTAGGTGGGGAGGGGACCAGAGGATATTACATTGTTTTGCAATTTCACACATCTCCTTAATATTATCTTTGGTGATTTCCGACTGGCGGAGCCTGGTGTCATTCGTGCCGGCGTGAATAACAATCTTAGAAAACTTCCGCTTAGCATTAGCCAGCACTTTAAGTTTGGATCTAATGTCAGACGTTCTGGCTCCCGGTATACAGTCGACTATGGTGTTTGGTGCCTCAATGTTAGTGTTCCTGAGTATAGAATCTCCAATGACCAGGGCACTTTTAAAAGGTGTTTCAGCTGGTGTACTCCTTAGGGGATCGAATCTGTTAGAAATTGCCGTAACGTTATGGGTCTTAGAAGGACGCCTTATATGACTATGCCGCCTGACAGTCACCCAGTTTGACCGCCGACTTGACTCTGATGTCGGAACCGAGCCATGTGTATTTTTAAAAACACTATGCGCGCTCGATACAGTATTTGTAATATTTACATTAGCATCTGATGTCGGAACCGAGCCATTAGTCTTTTCGCTCGATAGATTATTTGCAACAGTAACATTAGCGTTTTGCTATCCTCAACTAGCGTTCGGATGCGCGATTCTAGTTTTTTTAGAATAACGTTAAGAGAACGTTAGAAAAACTTTAAACTAACCTAAAACTAACGTTCTCCTAACGTTATTATAACGTTAGAATAATGTTAGGGGAACGTTAGAAAAACTTTAAACTAACCTAAAAATAACGTTCTATTTTCGTAAAGAAAACTTTCCTGGCTAACCAAAAACAAACCTTAAAAAAAATAACGTTATGGGAACCAAAAACTAACGTTATGGGAACGTTATTCTAACGTTAGGAGAACGTTTTGGGAACCAAACATTTTTGCTGGGAGTATGCACAGTTGACATGGAACAAAAACAGTTTAATGATCTACAGGACAGTGCGCGTTGCCGCGGCTCCGTGCACGCACTGAAAGAGCGCGCAGAGCTCAAGATTCTAGCTGCAGTGAAGTATGGCACGTCTATTGGTACATTCCATGTTGTGTTTTTAGGGGTCAAGCCCAGAATGGGCGAGACCCCTATTGGGATTGTTAGTTTTCTTCTTATTATTATTATTAGGGGTCAAGCCCAGAATGGGCGAGACCCCTATTGGGATTGTTAGTTTTCTTATTATTAGGGCCCGAGCACACCGGGGTGTGAGGACCCTATTGTTCTTCAAGGAGTTATTATTAGGGCCCGAGCACCGAGGAGCAGGCCAGAATGGCCTGCACCGTAGGTGCGAAGCCCTATTGTTTTTGCTCGGATTATTATTAGGGCCCGAGCACCGAGGAGCAGGCCAGAATGGCCTGCACCGTAGGTGCAAAGCCCTATTGTTTTGCTCAGATTATTATTAGGGCTCGAGCACTGAGGAGCAGGCCAGAATGGCCTGCACCGAAAGGTGCGAAGCCCTATTGGTTTTGTTAGAATTTATTATTTTTTTATTAGGGCCGGAGCACCGAGGAGCAGGCCAGAATGGCCTGCACCGTAGGTGCGAAGCCCTATTGTTTTTGCTCGGATTATTAGGGCCCGAGCACCGAGGAGCAGGCCAGAATGGCCTGCACCGAAAGGTGCGAAGCCCTATTGTTTTTGCTCGGATTTTTTTTTTTTTTTTATTTTTTTTTTTTTTACGTTTCGGGGCAATTTGGGGGCCTTAACATACTCAAAAACTCTTGAAAATTGGCAGAGATGTCAGAGTCGTCGGCCATTAGGACCCGGCAAAGGCTGGAACTCGGGCGTGGCAAGGGAGCTCTGTAGCGCCCCCTGTAATGCAAAAACAAACATTGTTGCACAGATCGGGCAAACATGTACGCACATGTACGAGAGTTGGTACGCATATAGTTCTCATCAACCCGAACAACTTTCGCCCTCTAACATTTAAGCTCCGCCCAACAGGAAGTCGGCTATTTTGGATTGTTTAAAAAATGCATGCGTTGAACTTTTATATACTCCTCCCAGGGGATTCATTCGATTGACACCAAACGTGGTGATCATGATGCCGAGACATTGGACTTGCTAAATTGCAAAGGGATTTTTGATATCTCGAACGGTTCCGCCATGGCGAGGCGACAAAGTTGTGGGCGAAATCAGAGAAACAGGAAGTGTCTAATATCTAGGGCAAAAAATGTTTTATTGTAATGACACGCGGGGTGTTTGTTCGTCTGAAGATTCCGATCGCATCGATGTGCCTATTGTGACTCCCGGGTATAGCGCCACCACCAGGCGCCAGGAAGTGTGTCAGTCACAAAGGTGGATTTTTTTTACAGTTCCATGCAATGTTCTTTTAAATACTCCTCCTAGAATGTTTATGCGATTGACACCAAAAGTGGTCAACATGATGGCGAGACATTGTAGATGATAAAATGCGAAGGGATTTTTGATATCTCGAACGCTGTTCCCATGGCAACGCGTCAAACTTTACTTTCATTTTTAAGGCATATTTAAGCCTTTCAGTTGACGCCGATGTTCTTTTAAATACTCCTTCTAGAATATTCATGCGATTGACTCCAGAAGTGGTCAGCATGATGCTGAGGCATTGTAGATGATAAATTGCGAAGGGATTTTTGATATCTCGAACGCTGTTCCCATGGCAACGCGTCAAACTTTACTTTCATATTAAAGGCATATTTAAGCCTTTCAGTTGAAACCGATGTTCTTTTAAATACTCCTTCTAGAATATTCATGCGATTGACTCCAGAAGTGGTCAGCATGATGCTGAGGCATTGTAGATGGTAAATTGCGAAGGGATTTTTGATATCTCGAACGCTGTTCCCATGGCAACGCGTCAAACTTTACTTTCATATTAAAGGCTTATTTAAACCTGACAGTTGCATGCGATGTTCTTTTAAATACTTCTTCTAGGGAAATAATGTGATTCACACCAGAAGTGGTCAACATGATGCAGAGACATTGTAGATGCTAAATTGCGAAGGAATTTTTGATATCTCAAACGCTGTTCCCATGGCAACGCGTCAAACTTTACTTTCATTGTAAAGGCTTATTTAAGCCTTTAAGTTGACGCCGATGTTCTTTTAAATACTCCTTCTAGAATATTCATGAGATTGACACCAGAAGTGGTCAACATGATGCCGAGACATAGTAGATGATAAATTGCGAAGGGATTTTTGATATCTCGAACGCTGTTCCCATGGCAATGCGCCAAACTTTACATTTATTTCAGGTATATTTAGGAATCTTGGCGTGCTTAGATTAACCTAAAAGTCGGCACACACATCAGAGTTGTCGGCTTTTAAGTGTGCACTAAAAGGTCAGATATAGGCGTGTCTCTTAAGTGGCTCACTAGCGCTCCCGTTTTTCTAAAATGTGGGGTTTATTTTACCTACAGTCCCCAAATGGGTCAATATCAACATTAAATAGCCCACTGATATTTACCCACTTGATGCCCTTGCCCACCGTGCATCGTTTTCTCGGACGCACCGTGTAGCGGTAAAAAAACGTGCGAGGGCCCGCCATTGCTGCTTGCAGCTGTATTTTTAGGGCCCGAGCACACCAGGGTGTGAGGACCCTATTGTTTTTGCTCCGTTTATTATTATTATTAGGGCCCGAGCACACCAGGGTGTGAGGACCCTATTGTTTTTGCTCCGTTTATTCTTCTTCTTCTTCTTCTTCTTCTTCTTCTTCTTCTTCTTCTTCTTCTTCTTCTTCTCTGAAATGGATCGCATTTTTGAGGGCCTAAACATACCCGAAAACTCATGAAAATTTGCACACGCGTCAGAAGTGGCGAAAATTTACATGTAGTATAGGCGTCAGAAGTGGGCGTGTAAAAATGGCTCGATAGCGCCACCTGCAAAATTTCAAGAGAACAGCCCCCCCACTACGAAAAACGTACAGATACGAAATTTGGTAGGATCATCTATTACTCCAAGACCTACAAAAAAGTCTCTTGGAGCTAAGCTCTAAACCCCACAGGAAGTCAGCCATTTTGAATTTTCTATGTCATTTTTTGACATTTCCAAGCGTCGTACTTTAACGAACTCCTCCTAGAGATTTAATCCGATCATCATCATATTTGGTCAGTATCATCTAAAGGCCTTTGCGATGCTAAATTGCGGAGCTTTTGACTTTTCATTGGAGGGCGTGTCCGTGGCGGCCTGGCAAAGTGTAATGTTTCGCCATGAAACAGGAAGCTGATGTAATTCAGGCATACATTGTCCGATCTGCCCCTGACTTCACATGTTTGATAAGGGTCCAGGCCTGAACACATCAACATGGCATAATTCAGTAACAGTCATAGCGCCACCTAGAGGCAGCAGGAAATACCATGTTTGACGCTGTGACTTACTGCTCCTAGGTATTTAACCATATCAACATCATATTTCACCAGTGTAATCTCAAGACCTTGTGTGATGATAAAAAGCAACGACCTTGACTTTTCATTAAAGGGCGTGTCCGTGGCGGCCTGGCAAAGTATCGCTAATTGAATCGCATTTTGACAGGCTAAACAACCTCAAAAAGTCATAAAACGTTGCACACACGTCAGAAGTGGCAAAGTTTACATGTGGCATAGGCGCCAGAAGTGGGCGTGCAGAAATGGCTCGATAGCGCCACCTGCAAAATTTCAAGAGAACAGCCCCGCCGCTACGAAAATCCTACAGAAACGAAATTTGGTAGGGTCATATATCACCCCAAGACCTACAAAAAAGTCTCTTGGAGTGAAGCTCTAAACCTCACAGGAAGTCAGCCATTTTGAATTTTTGCTGTGATTTCTGTGCAAATTTTGTCATTTCCAGGCTTCGTACTTTAACGAACTCCTCCTAGAGATTTTGTCAGATCGTCATCATATTTGGTCAATCTCATCTAAAGGCCTTTGCGATGTTAAATTGCGGAGCTTTTGACTTTTCGTTGGAAGGTGTGTCCGTGGCGGCCTGACAAATTTCAGCGTTTTCGCCATGAAACAGGAAGTTGTTATAACTAAGGCATACAATGTCCAATCTGCCCCACACTTCACATGTTTGATAAGAGTCTTGGCCTAAACACATTTCAATGCCAATATTCAGCTTCAGTCCTAGCGCCACCTAGAGGTAGCAGGAAATGCCTTGTTTTACGCTGTGATTCACTGTTCTCAGAGATTTAATCAAATCATTATCATATCAGGTGAGACTGATCTTAAGCCATTTGCGATGATAAATTGCGAAGATCTTGACTTTTCGTTGAAGGGCGTGTCCGTGGCGGCCTCGCAAAGAGTGATGTTTCTCCATGAGAAAGCTGTTGTAACTCAGGCATGCAATGTCCGACCTGTCACAGACATCATACGTTTGACAAGGGTCCTGGCCTCAACACATCAATGTTACAACAATCAAATACAATCATAGCGCCACCTGCTGCACAAAGGAGGTGTGGCATTTCAAAGTTCCTTTGAATATCCGCCTATATTTACCCACTGAAATTTCAATCCCCCTGGTTCATTGCTTTACTAAGGCCATAGAGTGGTGGTGCACATGCGTGCGAGGGCCCTTCCATCACTGCTTGCAGTTTTATTAGGGCCCGAGCACACCAGGGTGTGAGGACCCTATTGTTTTTGCTCCGTTTATTATTAGGGCCCGAGCACACCAGGGTGTGAGGACCCTATTGTTTTTGCTCCGTTTATTCTTCTTCTTCTTCTTCTTCTTTTTCTTCTTCTTCTTCTTCTTCTTCTCCGAAATGGATCGCATCTTTGAAGGCCTAAACATACCCGAAAACTCATGAAAATTTGCACACGCGTCAGAAGTGGCGAAAATTTACATGTAGTATAGGCGTCAGAAGTGGGCGTGTAAAAATGGCTCGATAGCGCCACCTGCAAAATTTCAAGAGAACAGCCCCCCCACTACGAAAAACTTACAGATACGAAATTTGGTAGGATCATCTATTACTCCAAGACCTACAAAAAAGTCTCTTGGAGCTAAGCTCTAAACCCCACAGGAAGTCAGCCATTTTGAATTTTCTCTGTCATTTTTTGACATTTCCAAGCGTCGTACTTTAACGAACTCCTCCTAGAGATTTAATCCGATCATCATCATATTTGGTCAGTATCATCTAAAGGCCTTTGCGATGCTAAATTGCGGAGCTTTTGACTTTTCATTGGAGGGCGTGTCCGTGGCGGCCTGGCAAAGTGTAATGTTTCCCCATGAAACAGGAAGCTGATGTAATTCAGGCATACATTGTCCGATCTGCCCCTGACTTCACACGTTTGATAAGGGTCCAGGCCTGAACACATCAACATGGCATAATTCAGTAACACTCATAGCGCCACCTAGAGGCAGCAGGAAATACCATGTTTGACGCTGTGACTTACTGCTCTTAGGTATTTAACCATATCAACATCATATTTCACCAGTGTAATCTCAAGACCTTGTGTGATGATAAAAAGCAACGACCTTGACTTTTCATTAAAGGGCGTGTCCGTGGCGGCCTGGCAAAGTATCGCTAAATGAATCGCATTTTGACAGGCTAAACAAGCTCAAAAAGTCATAAAACGTTGCACACACGTCAGAAGTGGCAAAAATTTACATGTGGCATAGGCGCCAGAAGTGGGCGTGCAGAAATGGCTCGATAGCGCCACCTGCAAAATTTCAAGAGAACAGCCCCGCCGCTACGAAAATCCTACAGATACGAAATTTGGTATGGTCATATATCACCCCAAGACCTACAAAAAAGTCTTTTGGAGCGAAGCTCTAAACCTCACAGGAAGTCAGCCATTTTGAATTTTTGCTGTGATTTCTGTGCAAATTTTGTCATTTCCAGGCTTCGTACTTTAACGAACTCCTCCTAGAGATTTTGTCAGATCGTCATCATATTTGGTCAATCTCATCTAAAGGCCTTTGCGATGTTAAATTGCGGAGCTTTTGACTTTTCGTTGGAAGGTGTGTCCGTGGCGGCCTGACAAAGTTCAGCGTTTTCGCCATGAAACCGGAAGTTGTTATAACTAAGGCATACAATGTCCAATCTGCCCCACACTTCACATGTTTGATAAGAGTCTTGGCCTGAACACATTTTAATGCCAATATTCAGCTTCAGTCCTAGTGCCACCTAGAGGTAGCAGGAAATGCCTTGTTTTACGCTGTGATTCACTGTTCTCAGAGATTTAATCAAATCATTATCATATCAGGTGAGACTGATCTTAAGCCCTTTGCGATGATAAATTGCGAAGATCTTGACTTTTCGTTGAAGGGCGTGTCCGTGGCGGCCTCGCAAAGAGTGATGTTTCTCCATGAGAAAGCTGTTGTAACTCAGGCATGCAATGTCCGACCTGTCACAGACATCATACGTTTGACAAGGGTCCTGGCCTCAACACATCAATGTTACAACAATCAATTACAATCATAGCGCCACCTGCTGCACAAAGGAGGTGTGGCACTTCAAAGTTCCTTTGAATATCCGCCTATATTTACCCACTGAAATATCAATCCCCCTGGTTCATTGCTTTACTAAGGCCATAGAGTGGCGGTGCACATGCGTGCGAGGGCCCTTCCATCACTGCTTGCAGTTTTAATTAGGGCCCGAGCACACCAGGGTGTGAGGACCCTATTGTTTTTGCTCCGTTTATTAGGGCCCGAGCACACCAGGGTGTGAGGACCCTATTGTTTTTGCTCCGTTTATTAGGGCCCGAGCACACCAGGGTGTGAGGACCCTATTGTTTTTGCTCCGTTTATTATTCTTCTTCTTCTTCTTCTTCTTCTTCTTCTTCTCCGAAATGGATCGCATTTTTGAGGGCCTAAACATACCCGAAAACTCATGAAAATTTGCACACGCGTCCGAAGTGGCGAAAATTTACATGTAGTATAGGCGTCAGAAGTGGGCGTGTAGAAATGGCTCAATAGCGCCACCTGCAAAATTTCAAGAGAACAGCCCCCCTACTACGAAAAACGTACAGACACGAAATTTGGTAGGGTCATCTATTACTCCAAGACCTACAAAAAAGTCTCTTGGAGCTAAGCTCTAAACCCCACAGGAAGTCAGCCATTTTGAATTTTCTCTGTCATTTTTTGACATTTCCAAGCGTCGTACTTTAACGAACTCCTCCTAGAGATTTAATCCAATCATCATCATATTTGGTCAGTATCATCTAAAGGCCTTTGCGATGCTAAATTGCTGAGCTTTTGACTTTTCATTGGAGGGCGTGTCCGTGGCGGCCTGGCAAAGTGTAATGTTTCGCCATGAAACAGGAAGCTGATGTAATTCAGGCATACATTGTCCGATCCGCCCCTGACTTCACACGTTTGAAAAGGGTCCAGGCCTGAACACATCAACATGGCATAATTCAGTAACACTCATAGCGCCACCTAGAGGCAGCAGGAAATACCATGTTTGATGCTGTGACTTACTGCTCTTAGGTATTTAACCATATCAACATCATATTTCACCAGTGTAATCTCAAGACCTTGTGTGATGATAAAAAGCAACGACCTTGACTTTTCATTAAAGGGCGTGTCCGTGGCGGCCTGGCAAAGTATCGCTAAATGAATCGCATTTTGACAGGCTAAACAAGCTCAAAAAGTCATAAAACGTTGCACACACGTCAGAAGTGGCAAAAATGTACATGTGGCATAGGCGCCAGAAGTGGGCGTGCAGAAATGGCTCGATAGCGCCACCTGCAAAATTTCAAGAGAACAGCCCCGCCGCTACGAAAATCCTACAGATACGAAATTTGGTAGGGTCATATGTCACCCCAAGACCTACAAAAAAGTCTCTTGGAGCGAAGCTCTAAACCTCACAGGAAGTCAGCCATTTTGAATTTTTGCTGTGATTTCTGTGCAAATTTTGTCATTTCCAGGCTTCGTACTTTAACGAACTCCTCCTAGAGATTTTGTCAGATCGTCATCATATTTGGTCAATGTCATCTAAAGGCCTTTGCGATGTTAAATTGCAGAGCTTTTGACTTTTCGTTGGAAGGTGTGTCCGTGGCGGCCTGACAAAGTTCAGCGTTTTCGCCATGAAACAGGAAGTTGTTATAACTAAGGCATACAATGTCCAATCTACCCCACACTTCACATGTTTGATAAAAGTCTTGGCCTGAACACATTTCAATGCCAATATTCAGCTTCAGTCCTAGCGCCACCTAGAGGTAGCAGGAAATGCCTTGTTTTACGCTGTGATTCACTGTTCTCATAGATTTAATCAGATCATTATCATATCAGGTGAGACTGATCTTAAGCCCTTTGCGATGATAAATTGCGAAGATCTTGACTTTTCGTTGAAGGGCGTGTCCGTGGCGGCCTCGCAAAGAGTGATGTTTCTCCATGAGAAAGCTGTTGTAACTCAGGCATGCAATGTCCGACCTGTCACAGACATCATACGTTTGACAAGGGTCCTGGCCTCAACACATCAATGTTACAACAATCAATTACAATCATAGCGCCACATGCTGCACAAAGGAGGTGTGGAACTTCAAAGTTCCTTTAAATATCCGCCTATATTTACCCACTGAAATATCAATCCCCCTGGTTCATTGCTTTACTAAGGCCATAGAGTGGTGGTTCACATGCGTGCGAGGGCCCTTCCATCACTGCTTGCAGTTTTAATTATTATTATTATTATTAGGGCCCGAGCACACCAGGGTGTGAGGACCCTATTGTTTTTGCTCCGTTTATTATTCTTCTTCTTCTTCTTCTTCTTCTTCTTCTTCTCCGAAATGGATCGCATTTTTGAGGGCCTAAACATACCCGAAAACTCATGAAAATTTGCACACGCGTCAGAAGTGGTGAAAATTTACATGTAGTATAGGCGTCAGAAGTGGGCGTGTACAAATGGCTCGATAGCGCCACCTGCAAAATTTCAAGAGAACAGCCCCCCCACTACGAAAAACTTACAGATACAAAATTTGGTAGGATCATCTATTACTCCAAGACCTACAAAAAAGTCTCTTGGAGCTAAGCTGTAAACCCCACAGGAAGTCAGCCATTTTGAATTTTCTCTGTCATTTTTTGACATTTCCAAGCGTCGTACTTTAACGAACTCCTCCTAGAGATTTAATCCGATCATCATCATATTTGGTCAGTATCATCTAAAGGCCTTTGCGATGCTAAATTGCGGAGCTTTTGACTTTTCATTGGAGGGCATGTCCGTGGCGGCCTGGCAAAGTGTAATGTTTCGCCATGAAACAGGAAGCTGATGTAATTCAGGCATACATTGTCCGATCTGCCCCTGACTTCACACGTTTGATAAGGGTCCAGGCCTGAACACATCAACATGGCATAATTCAGTAACACTCATAGCGCCACCTAGAGGCAGCAGGAAATACCATGTTTGACGCTGTGACTTACTGCTCTTAGGTATTTAACCATATCAACATCATATTTCACCAGTGTAATCTCAAGACCTTGTGTGATGATAAAAAGCAACGACCTTGACTTTTCATTAAAGGGCGTGTCCGTGGCGGCCTGGCAAAGTATCGCTAAATGAATCGCATTTTGACAGGCTAAACAAGCTCAAAAAGTCATAAAACGTTGCACACACGTCAGAAGTGGCAAAAATTTACATGTGGCATAGGCGCCAGAAGAGGGCGTGCAGAAATGGCTCGATAGCGCCACCTGCAAAATTTCAAGAGAACAGCCCCGCCGCTACGAAAATCCTACAGAAACGAAATTTGGTAGGGTCATATATCACCCCAAGACCTACAAAAAAGTCTCTTGGAGCGAAGCTCTAAACCTCACAGGAAGTCAGCCATTTTTAATTTTTGCAGTGATTTCTGTGCAAATTTTGTCATTTCCAGGCTTCGTACTTTAACGAACTCCTCCTAGAGATTTTGTCAGATCGTCATCATATTTGGTCAATCTCATCTTAAGGCCTTTGCGATGTTAAATTGCGGAGCTTTTGACTTTTCGTTGGAAGGTGTGTCCGTGGCGGCCTGACAAAGTTCAGCGTTTTCGCCATGAAACCGGAAGTTGTTATAACTAAGGCATACAATGTCCAATCTACCCCACACTTCACACGTTTGATAAGAGTCTTGGCCTGAACACATTTCAATGCCATTATTCAGCTTCAGTCCTAGCGCCACCTAGAGGTAGCAGGAAATGCCTTGTTTTACGCTGTGATTCACTGTTCTCAGAGATTTAATCAAATCATTGTCATATCAGGTGAGACTGATCTTAAGCCCTTTGCAATGATAAATTGCAAAGATCTTGACTTTTCGTTGAAGGGCGTGTCCGTGGCGGCCTCGCAAAGAGTGATGTTTCTCCATGAGAAAGCTGTTGTAACTCAGGCATGCAATGTCCGACCTGTCACAGACATCATACGTTTGACAAGGGTCCTGGCCTCAACACATCAATGTTACAATAATCAAATACAATCATAGCGCCACCTGCTGCACAAAGGAGGTGTGGCACTTCAAAGTTCCTTTGAATATCCGCTTATATTTACCCACTGAAATTTCAATCCCCTGTTTCATTGCTTTACTAAGGCCATAGAGTGGCGGTGCACATGCGTGCGAGGGCCCTTCCATCACTGCTTGCAGTTTTAATTAGGGCCCGAGCACACCAGGGTGTGAGGACCCTATTGTTTTTGCTCCGTTTATTAGGGCCCGAGCACACCAGGGTGTGAGGACCCTATTGTTTTTGCTCCGTTTATTATTAATATTATTATTATTATTATTATTATTCTCCGAAATGGATCGCATTTTTGAGGGGCTAAACATACTCGAAAACTCATGAAAATTTGCACACGCTTCCGAAGTGGCGAAAATTTACATGTAGTATAGGCGTCAGAAGTGGGCGTCTAAAAATGGCTCGATAGCGCCACCTGCAAAATTTCAAGAGAACAGCCCCCCCACTACGAAAACATACAGATACGAAATTTGGTAGGGTCATATATCACCCCAAGACCTACAAAAAAGTCTCTTGGAGCGAAGCTCTAAACCTCACAGGAAGTCAGCCATTTTTAATTTTTGCTGTGATTTCTGTGCAAATTTTGTCATTTCCAGGCTTCGTACTTTAACGAACTCCTCCTAGAGATTTTGTCAGATCGTCATCATATTTGGTCAATTACATCTAAAGGCCTTTGCGATGTTAAATTGCGGAGCTTTTGAATTTTCGTTGGAAGGTGTGTCCGTGGCGGCCTGACAAAGTTCAGCGTTTTCGCCGTGAAACAGGAAGTTGTTATAACTAAGGCATACAATGTCCAATCTGCCCCACACTTAACACGTTTGATAAGAGTCTTGGCCTGAACACATTTTAATGCCAATATTCAGCTTCAGTCCTAGCGCCACCTAGAGGTAGCAGGAAATGCCTTGTTTTACGCTGTGATTCACTGTTCTCAGAGATTTAATCAAATCATTATCATATCAGGTGAGACTGATCTTAAGCCCTTTGCGATGATAAATTGCGAAGATCTTGACTTTTCGTTGAAGGGCGTGTCCGTGGCGGCCTCGCAAAAAGTGATGTTTCGCCATTAGAAAGCTGTTGTAACTCAGGCATGCAATGTCCGACCTGTCACAGACATCATATGTTTGACAAGGGTCCTGGCCTCAACACATCAATGTTACAACAATCAATCACAATCATAGCGCCATCTGCTGCACAAAGGAGGTGTGGCACTTCAAAGTTCCTTTGAATATCCGCCTATATTTACCCACTGAAATTTCAATCCCCCTGGTTCATTGCTTTACTAAGGCCATAGAGTGGCGGTGCACATGCGTGCGAGGGCCCTTCCATCACTGCTTGCAGTTTTAATTAGGGCCCGAGCACACCAGGGTGTGAGGACCCTATTGTTTTTGCTCCGTTTATTATTATTACTATTTATTCTTCTTCTTCTCCAAAGTGAATCGAATTTTTGAGGGGCGAAACATGCTCGAAAACTCATGAAATTTTGCACACATGTCAGAAGTGGCGAAAATTTACATGTGGTATAGGCGCCAGAAGTGGGCGTGTAAAAATGGCTCGATAGCGCCACCTGCAAAATTTCAAGAGAACAGCCCCCCGCTACGAAAAACGTACAGATACGAAATTTGGTAGGATCATCTATCACCCCAAGACCTACAAAAAAGTCTCTTGGAGCGAAGCTCTAAACCCAACAGGAAGTCCGCCATTTTGATTTTTTGCCTTGATTTTTGTGCAAATTTGGTCATTTACAGGCTTCATACTTTAACGAACTCCTACTACAGATTTAATCCGATCATCGTCATATTTAGTCAATCTCTTGTAAAGGCCTTTGCGATGTTAAATTGCGGAGATCTTGACTTTTCGTTGGAGGGTGTGTCCGTGGCGGCCTGACAAATTTCTGCATTTTCGCCATGAAACAGGAAGTGGCTCTAACTCAGGCATACAATGTCCAATCTGCCCCACGCTTCACATGTTTGATAAGAGTCTTGGCCTGAACACATTTCAATGCCAATATTCAACTTCACTCATAGCGCCACCTAGAGGTAGCAGGAAATACCATGTTTTACGCTGTGATTTACTGCTCTTAGAGATTTAATCAAATCATCATCATATTCGGTCTGACTGATGTTAAGCCCTTTGCGATGATAAATTGCGAAGATCTTGACTTTTTGTTGAAGGGCGTGTCCGTGGCGGCCTGGCAAAGTGTGATGTTTCACCATGAAACAGGAAGCTGTTGTAATTCAGACATACATAGTCCGATCTGCCCCCAACTTCACACGTTTCATAAGGGTCCCGGCCTGAACACATCAACATGGCATAATTCAGTATCAGTCATAGCGCCACCTAGAGGCAGCAGGAAATACCACCTTTTATGCTGTGACTTACTGCTCTTGGAGATTTGATTATATCAACATCATATTTCATCAGTCTAATCTCAAGACCTTGTGTGATGATAAATAGCAACGACCTTGACTTTTCGTTAAAGGGCGTGTCCGTCGCGGCCTCGCAAAATATCGCTAAATGAATCCCATTTTTGACAGCCTAAACGAGCTCAAAAAGTCATGAAACCTTGCACACGTGTCAAAAGTGGCGAATATTTTCATGTGATATAGGCTTCAGAACTTGGGGTGTTAAAATGGCTCTATAGCGCCACCTACAAAAATTCAATAGAGCAGCCCCCCCCCCCCGCTACGTTAATCGCACAGATACGAAATGCGGTAGGATCATGTATCACCCCAAGACCTACAAAAAAGTCTCTTGGAGCAAAGCTCTAAACCCCACAGGAAGTCAGCCATTTTGAATTTTCTCTGTAATTTGAGTGCAAATTTTGCCATTTCTGGCCTTCGTATTTTAACAAACTCCTCCTATAAATTTAATCAGATAATCATCATATTTGGTGAGTGTCATCTAAAGGGCTTTGCAATGCTAAATTGCGGAGATCTTGACATTTCAATGGAGGGTGTGTATGTGGCGGCTTGCCAAATTTCTGTTTCCCAATGAAACAGGAAGTTGTTCTAACTCAGGTTTAAAATGTCCAATCTGACCCATGCTTCACAAGTTTGATAATTGTCCTGTCCTGAACACATCAACATGGCAATATTCAGTAAAAGTTATAGCGCCACCTGCTGGAAGCAGGAAATGACATGTTTTACACTGTGATTTACTGCTCATTGAAATGTATTCAGATCATCATCATATTTGGTCAGTCTGAACTTAGGGACTTCACAATGATAAATTGTGAAGATCTTGACATTTCGTTAAAGGGGCGTGTCCGTTGTGGCCTATCAAAGTTTGATTTTTCGCCATGAGAAAGCTGTTGTAACTCAGACATGCAATGTCCGACCTGTCACAGACATCATACATTTGACAAGGGTCCTGGCCTCAACACATCAATGTTACAACAATCAATTACAATCATAGCGCCACCTGCTGCATAAAGAAGTAGTGGCACTTCAAAGTTCCTTTGAATATCCACCTATATTTATCCACGGAAATTTCAATCCCCCTGGTTTATTGCTTTACTAAGGCCATAGAGTGGCGGTGCACATGAGTGCGAGGGCCCTTCCATCACTGCTTGCAGTTTTAATTAGGGCCCGAGCACACCAGGGTGTGAGGACCCTATTGTTTTTGCTCCGTTTATTATTATTCTTCTTCTTCTTCTTCTTCTTCTTCTTCTTCTTCTTCTTCTCCGAAATGGATCGCATTTTTGAGGGCCTAAACATACCTGAAAACTCATGAAAATTTGCACACGCGTCAGAAGTGGCGAAAATTTACATGTAGTATAGGCGTCAGAAGTGGGCGTGTAGAAATGGCTCAATAGCGCCACCTGCAAAATTTCAAGAGAACAGCCCCCCTACTACGAAAAACGTACAGACACGAAATTTGGTAGGGTCATCTATTACTCCAAGACCTACAAAAAAGTCTCTTGGAGCTAAGCTCTAAACCCCACAGGAAGTCAGCCATTTTGAATTTTCTCTGTCATTTTTTGACATTTCCAAGCGTCGTACTTTAACGAACTCCTCCTAGAGATTTAATCTGATCATCATCATATTTGGTCAGTATCATCTAAAGGCCTTTGCGATGCTAAATTGCGGAGCTTTTGACTTTTCATTGGAGGGCGTGTCCGTGGCGGCCTGGCAAAGTGTAATGTTTCGCCATGAAACAGGAAGCTGATGTAATTCAGGCATACATTGTCCGATCCGCCCCTGACTTCACACGTTTGATAAGGGTCCAGGCCTGAACACATCAACATGGCATAATTCAGTAACACTCATAGCGCCACCTAGAGGCAGCAGGAAATACCATGTTTGATGCTGTGACTTACTGCTCTTAGGTATTTAACCATATCAACATCATATTTCACCAGTGTAATCTCAAGACCTTGTGTGATGATAAAAAGCAACGACCTTGACTTTTCATTAAAGGGCGTGTCCGTGGCGGCCTGGCAAAGTATCGCTAAATGAATCGCATTTTGACAGGCTAAACAAGCTCAAAAAGTCATAAAACGTTGCACACACGTCAGAAGTGGCAAAAATTTACATGTGGCATAGGCGCCAGAAGTGGGCGTGCAGAAATGGCTCGATAGCGCCACCTGCAAAATTTCAAGAGAACAGCCCCGCCGCTACGAAAATCCTACAGATACGAAATTTGGTAGGGTCATATGTCACCCCAAGACCTACAAAAAAGTCTCTTGGAGCGAAGCTCTAAACCTCACAGGAAGTCAGCCATTTTGAATTTTTGCTGTGATTTCTGTGCAAATTTTGTCATTTCCAGGCTTCGTACTTTAACGAACTCCTCCTAGAGATTTTGTTAGATCGTCATCATATTTGGTCAATCTCATCTAAAGGCCTTTGCGATGTTAAATTGCGGAGCTTTTGACTTTTCGTTGGAAGGTGTGTCCGTGGCGGCCTGACAAAGTTCAGCGTTTTCGCCATGAAACAGGAAGTTGTTATAACTAAGGCATACAATGTCCAATCTGCCCCACACTTCACATGTTTGATAAGGGTCTTGGCCTGAACACATTTCAATGCCAATATTCAGCTTCAGTCCTAGCGCCACCTAGAGGTAGCAGTAAATGCCTTGTTTTACGCTGTGATTCACTGTTCTCAGAGATTTAATCAAATCATTATCATATCAAGTGAGACTGATCTTAAGCCCTTTGCGATGATAAATTGCGAAGATCTTGACTTTTCGTTGAAGGGCGTGTCCATGGCGGCCTCGCAAAGAGTGATGTTTCGCCATGAGAAAGCTGTTGTAACTCAGGCATGCAATGTCCGACCTGTCACAGACATCATACGTTTGACAAGGGTCCTGGCCTCAACACATCAATGTTACAACAATCAATTACAATATAGCGCCACCTGCTGCACAAAGGAGGTGTGGCACATCAAAGTTCCTTTGAATACCCGCCTATATTTACCCACTGAAATTTCAATCCCCCTGGTTCATTGCTTTACTAAGGCCATAGAGTGGCGGTGCACATGAGTGCGAGGGCCCTTCCATCACTGCTTGCAGTTTTAATTAGGGCCCGAGCACACCAGGGTGTGAGGACCCTATTGTTTTTGCTCCGTTTATTATTATTATTATTATTCTTATTCTTCTTCTCCGAAATGGATCGCATTTTTGAGGGGCTAAACATACTCGAAAACTCATGAAAATTTGCACACGCGTCCGAAGTGGCGAAAATTTACATGTAGTATAGGCGTTAGAAGTGGGCGTCTAAAAATGGCTCGATAGCGCCACCTGCAAAATTTCAAGAGAACAGCCCCCCAACTACGAAAAACATACAGATACGAAATTTGGTAGGGTCATATATCACCCCAAGACCTACAAAAAAGTCTCTTGGAGCGAAGCTCTAAACCTCACAGGAAGTCAGCCATTTTTAATTTTTGCTGTGATTTCTGTGCAAATTTTGTCATTTCCAGGCTTCGTACTTTAACGAACTCCTCCTAGATATTTTGTCAGATCGTCATCATATTTGGTCAATCTCATCTAAAGGCCTTTGCGATGTTAAATTGCGGAGCTTTTGACTTTTCGTTGGAAGGTGTGTCCGTGGCGGCCTGACAAAGTTCAGCGTTTTCGCCATGAAACAGGAAGTTGTTATAACTAAGGCATACAATGTCCAATCTGCCCCACACTTAACACGTTTGATAAGAGTCTTGGCCTGAACACATTTTAATGCCAATATTCAGCTTCAGTCCTAGCGCCACCTAGAGGTAGCAGGAAATGCCTTGTTTTACGCTGTGATTCACTGTTCTCAGAGAGTTAATCAAATCATTATCATATCAGGTGAGACTGATCTTAAGCCCTTTGCGATGATAAATTGCGAAGATCTTGACTTTTCGTTGAAGGGCGTGTCCGTGGCGGCCTCGCAAAGAGTGATGTTTCGCCATTAGAAAGCTGTTGTAACTCAGGCATGCAATGTCCGACCTGTCACAGACATCATACGTTTGACAAGGGTCCTGGCCTCAACACATCAATGTTACAACAATCAATCACAATCATAGCGCCATCTGCTGCACAAAGGAGGTGTGGCACTTCAAAGTTCCTTTGAATATCCGCCTGTATCTACCCACTGAAATTTCAATCCCCCTGGTTCATTGCTTTACTAAGGCCATAGAGTGGCGGTGCACATGTGTGCGAGGGCCCTTCCATCACTGCTTGCAGTTTTAATTAGGGCCCGAGCACACCAGGGTGTGAGGACCCTATTGTTTTTGCTCCGTTTATTATTATTATTCTTCTTTTTCTTCTTCTTCTTCTTCTTCTTCTTCTTCTCCGAAATGGATCACATTTTTGAATGCCTAAACATACCCGAAAACTCATGAAAATTTGCACACGCGTCAGAAGTGGCGAAAATTTACATGTAGTATAGACGTCAGAAGTGGGCGTGTAAAAATGGCTCGATAGCGCCACCTGCAAAATTTCAAGAGAACAGCCCCCCCACTACGAAAAACTTACAGATACGAAATTTGGTAGGATCATCTATTACTCCAAGACCTACAAAAAAGTCTCTTGGAGCTAAGCTCTAAACCCCACAGGAAGTCAGCCATTTTGAATTTTCTCTGTCATTTTTTGACATTTCCAAGCGTCGTACTTTAACGAACTCCTCCTAGAGATTTAATCCGATCATCATCATATTTGGTCAGTATCATCTAAAGGCCTTTGCGATGCTAAATTGCGGAGCTTTTGACTTTTCATTGGAGGGCGTGTCCGTGGCGGCCTGGCAAAGTGTAATGTTTCGCCATGAAACAGGAAGCTGATGTAATTCAGGCATACATTGTCCGATCTGCCCCTGACTTCACACGTTTGATAAGGGTCCAGGCCTGAACACATCAACATGGCATAATTCAGTTACACTCATAGCGCCACCTAGAGGCAGCAGGAAATACCATGTTTGACGCTGTGACTTACTGCTCTTAGGTATTTAACCATATCAACATCATATTTCACCAGTGTAATCTCAAGACCTTGTGTGATAATAAAAAGCAACGACCTTGACTTTTCATTAAAGGGCGTGTCCGTGGCGGCCTGGCAAAGTATCGTTAAATGAATCGCATTTTGACAGGCTAAACAAGCTCAAAAAGTCATAAAACGTTGCACACACGTCAGAAGTGGCAAAAATTTACATGTGGCATAGGCGCCAGAAGTGGGCGTGCAGAAATGGCTCGATAGCGCCACCTGCAAAATTTCAAGAGAACAGCCCCGCCGCTACGAAAATCCTACAGATACGAAATTTGGTAGGGTCATATGTCACCCCAAGACCTACAAAAAAGTCTCTTGGAGTGAAGCTCTAAACCTCACAGGAAGTCAGCCATTTTGAATTTTTGCTGTGATTTCTGTGCAAATTTTGTCATTTCCAGGCTTCGTACTTTAACGAACTCCTCCTAGAGATTTTGTTAGATTGTCATCATATTTGGTCAATCTCATCTAAAGGCCTTTGAGATGTTAAATTGCGGAGCTTTTGACTTTTCGTTGGAAGGTGTGTCCGTGGCGGCCTGACAAATTTCAGCGTTTTCGCCATGAAACAGGAAGTTGTTATAACTAAGGCATACAATGTCCAATCTGCCCCACACTTGACATGTTTGATAAGAGTCTTGGCCTGAACACATTTTAATGCCAATATTCAGCTTCAGTCCTAGCGCCACCTAGAGGTAGCAGGAAATGCCTTGTTTTACGCTGTGATTCACTGTTCTCAGAGATTTAATCAAATCATTATCATATCAGGTGAGACTGATCTTAAGCCCTTTGCGATGATAAATTGCGAAGATCTTGACTTTTCGTTGAAGGGCGTGTCCGTGGCGGCCTCGCAAAGAGTGATGTTTCGCCATGAGAAAGCTGTTGTAACTCAGGCATGCAATGTCCGACCTGTCACAGACATCATACGTTTGACAAGGGTCCTGGCCTCAACACATCAATGTTACAACAATCAATTACAATCATAGCGCCACCTGCTGCACAAAGGAGGTGTGGCACTTCAAAGTTCCTTTGAATATCCGCATATATTTACCCACTGAAATTTCAATCCCCCTGGTTCATTGCTTTACTAAGGCCATAGAGTGGCGGTGCACATGCGTGCGAGGGCCCTTCCATCACTGCTTGCAGTTTTAATTATTATTTATTCTTCTTCTTCTCCAAAGTGAATCGCATTTTTGAGGGGCGAAACATGCTCGAAAACTCATGAAATTTTGCACACATGTCAGAAGTGGCGAAAATTTACATGTGGTATAGGCGCCAGAAGTGGGCGTGTAAAAATGGCTCGATAGCGCCACCTGCAAAATTTCAAGAGAACAGCCCCCCCGCTACGAAAAACGTACAGATACGAAATTTGGTAGGATCATCTATCACCCCAAGACCTACAAAAAAGTCTCTTGGAGCAAAGCTCTAAACCCAACAGGAAGTCCGCCATTTTGATTTTTTGCCTTGATTTTTGTGCAAATTTGGTCATTTCCAGGCTTCATACTTTAACGAACTCCTACTACAGATTTAATCCGATCATCGTCATATTTGGTCAATCTCTTGTAAAGGCCTTTGCGATGTTAAATTGCGGAGATCTTGACTTTTCGTTGGAGGGTGTGTCCGTGGCGGCCTGACAAATTTCTGCATTTTCGCCATGAAACAGGAAGTGGCTCTAACTCAGGCATACAATGTCCAATCTGCCCCACGCTTCACATGTTTGATAAGAGTCTTGGCCTGCACACATTTCAATGCCAATATTCAACTTCACTCATAGCGCCACCTAGAGGTAGGAGGAAATACCATGTTTTACGCTGTGATTTACTGCTCTTAGAGATTTAATCAAATCATCATCATATTCGGTCTGACTGATGTTAAGCCCTTTGCGATGATAAATTGCGAAGATCTTGACTTTTTGTTGAAGGGCGTGTCCGTGGCGGCCTGGCAAAGTGTGATGTTTCACCATGAAACAGGAAGCTGTTGCAATTCAGACATACATAGTCCGATCTGCCCCCAACTTCACAAGTTTCATAAGGGTCCCGGCCTGAACACATCAACATGGCATAATTCAGTATCAGTCATAGCGCCACCTAGAGGCAGCAGGAAATACCACCTTTTATGCTGTGACTTACTGCTCTTAGAGATTTAACCATATCAACATCATATTTCATCAGTCTAATCTCAAGACCTTGTGTGATGATAAATAGCAACGACCTTGACTTTTCGTTAAAGGGCGTGTCCGTCGCGGCCTCGCAAAATATCGCTAAATGAATCCCATTTTTGACAGCCTAAACAAGCTCAAAAAGTCATAAAACGTTGCACACACGTCAGAAGTGGCAAAAATTTACATGTGGCATAGGCGCCAGAAGTGGGCGTGCAGAAATGGCTCGATAGCGCCACCTGCAAAATTTCAAGAGAACAGCCCCGCCGCTACGAAAATCCTACAGATACGAAATTTGGTAGTGTCATATGTCACCCCAAGACCTACAAAAAAGTCTCTTGGAGCGAAGCTCTAAACCTCACAGGAAGTCAGCCATTTTGAATTTTTGCTGTGATTTCTGTGCAAATTTTGTCATTTCCAGGCTTCGTACTTTAACGAACTCCTCCTAGAGATTTTGTTAGATCGTCATCATATTTGGTCAATCTCATCTAAAGGCCTTTGCGATGTTAAATTGCGGAGCTTTTGACTTTTCGTTGGAAGGTGTGTCCGTGGCGGCCTGACAAAGTTCAGCGTTTTCGCCATGAAACCGGAAGTTGTTATAACTAAGGCATACAATGTCCAATCTACCCCACACTTCACACGTTTGATAAGAGTCTTGGCCTGAACACATTTCAATGCCAATATTCAGCTTCAGTCCTAGCGCCACCTAGAGGTAGCAGGAAATGCCTTGTTTTACGCTGTGATTCACTGTTCTCAGAGATTTAATCAAATCATTATCATATCAGGTGAGACTGATCTTAAGCCCTTTGCGATGATAAATTGCGAAGATCTTGACTTTTCGTTGAAGGGCGTGTCCGTGGCGACCTCGCAAAGCGTGATGTTTCGCCATGAGAAAGCTGTTGTAACTCAGGCATGCAATGTCCGATCGGTCACAGACATCATACGTTTGACAAGGGTCCGGGCCTCAACACATCAATGTTACAACAATCAAATACAATCATAGCGCCACCTGCTGCAAAAAGGAGGTGTGGCACTTCAAAGTTCCTTTGAATATCCGCCTATATTTACCCACTGAAATTTCAATCCCCCTGGTTCATTGCTTTACTAAGGCCATAGAGTGGCGGTGCACATGCGTGCGAGGGCCCTTCCATCACTGCTTGCAGTTTTAATTAGGGCCCGAGCACACCAGTGTGAGGACCCTATTGTTTTTGCTCAGTTTCTTCTTCTTTTTCTTCTCCGAAATGAATTGCATTTTTGAGGGCCTAAACATGCTCGAAAACTCATGAAACTTTGCACACGCGTCAGAAGTGACGAAAATTTACATGTGGTATAGGCGTCAGAAGTAGGCGTGTAGAAATGGCTCGATAGCGCCACCTGCAAAATTTCAAAAGAACAACCCTCCCGCTACGAAAAACGTACAGATACGCTATTTGGTAGGGTCATGTATCACCTCAAGATCTACAAAAAAGTCCCTTGGAACCAGGCTCTAAAACCCACAGGAAGTCGGCCATTTAGAATTTTCGCTGTGATTTCTGTGCAAATTTTGGCATTTCCAGGCTTCGTACTTTAACGAACTCCTCCTACAGATTTAATCCGATCATCATCATATTTGGTCAGTATCATCTAAAGGCCTTTGCGATGTTAAATTGCGGAGCTTTTGACTTTTCGTTGGAGGGTGTGTCCATGGCGGCCTGACAAATTTCAGCGTTTTCGCCATGAAACAGGAAGTGGTTCTAACTCAGGCATACAATGTTCAATCTGACCCACACTTCACATGTTTGATAAGGGTCTTGGCCTGAATACATTTCCATGCCAAAATTCAGCTTCAGTCATAGCGCCACCTAGATGCAGCAGGAAATGGCATGTTTTACGCCATGATTTTCTGCTCTTAGAGATTTAATCAAATCATCATCATATCTGGTCAGACTGATCTTAAGCCCTTTGCGATGATAAATTGTGAATATCTTGACTTTTCGTTAAAGGGCGTGTCCGTGGCGGCCTGGCAAAGTGTGATGTTTCGCAATGAAACATGAAGTTGTTGTAATTCAGGCATACATAGTCCGATCTGCCCCCGACTTCACACATTTGATAAGGGTCCTGTCCTGAACACATCAACATGGCATAATTCAGTAACAGTCATTGCGCCACCTAGAGGCAGCAGGAAATGTCACGTTTTACGCTGTGACTTACTGCTCTTAGAGATTTAACCATATCAACATCATATTTCATCAGTCTAATCTCAAGACCTTGTGTGATGATAAATAGCGAAGACCTTGACTTTTCGTTAAAGGCGTGTCCAAGGCGGCCTCGCAAAATATTGTTAAATGAATCGCATTTTTGACAGCCTAAACGAGCTAAAAAAGTCATGAAACGTTGCACACATGTCAAAGGTGGTGAAAATTTTCATGTGATATAGAGTTCAGAACTGGGGGTGTAAAATGGCTCTATAGCGCCACCTACAAAAATTCTAGAGAGCAGCCCCCCCGCTACGTTAAACGTACAGATACGAAATGTGGTAGGATCATGTATCACCCCAAGACATACAAAAAAGTCTCTTGGAGCCAAGCTCTAAACCCCACAGGAAGTCAGTCATTTTGAATTTTCACTGTGATTTCTGTGCAAATTTTGTCATTTCCAGCCTTCGTACTTTAACAAACTCCTCCCAGAGATTTTATCAGATCGTCATCATATTTGGTCAATCTCATCTAAAGACCTTTGCGATGTTAAATTGCGGAGCTTTTGACTTTTAGTTGGAGGGTGTGTCCGTGGCGGCCTGACAAAGTTCAGCGTTTTCGCCATGAAACAGGAAGTTGTTATAACTAAGGCATACAATGTTCAATCTGCCACACACTTCACACGTTTGATAAGAGTCTTGGCCTGAACACATTTCAATGCCAATATTCAGCTTCAGTCATAGCGCCACCTAGAGGTAGCAGGAAATGCCATGTTTTACGCTGTGATTTACTGCTCTTAAAGATTTAATCAAATCATCATCATATTTGGTCAGACTGATTTTAAGCCCTTTGCGATGATAAATTGCTAAGATCTTGACTTTTCGTTGAATGGCGTGTCCGTGGCAGCCTGACAAAGTGTGATGTTTCACCATGAAACAGGAAGCTGTTGTAATTCAGGCATACATTGTTTGATCTGCTCCAGACTTCACACGTTTGATAAGGGTCCCGGCTTGAACACGTCTGTCATGACTGCTGGGTGATCGATGGCTGTGTGATCTGTGTGTGTGTGTTGTTTACCTGTGGTGCCGGTTCCTCGTGTGTTCACTAACTCCGCCCCCTTGTTTCGGTAATTGTTCACCGGTGGTGTCTCGTTTACCTTTTCCTTTATATTGCACGTAGTCCTGTCCTTCGTTGCGCGCTCATTGTTTTATCACAGTCCTGCTGCCCTGCCTTGTCTTGTCAGTCGCTCTCTATCTCTTCCTCTTGTTACCCCAGGTTTGGTTTTCGGCGTTCAGGGACTCGTCTTCGCCCGGACCGCTCGCTTGAGGATTACTGGATCTCATTGACTTTGTTTGTCTCTCGGTACAGCTGGTTCGCTTTGTTTCTAGGCGGTATACCAGCTGTCTCTGTTTCTCTCCGGTTTGCATCATCACCCGTGAGTGGAGTACACCTTTTACCATTGTGGATTACACTGACTCTAACGACTGTTGTTTCTTGGGACCGCTGGTTCGCTTCGTTTTTAGGCGGTGACCAGTGGTTTTCGGGTGGCTCTTCTACATCAGGATTTCACAGTGGATTAACCGTCTGAGAACTTGGATTTACCATCTTCCATCTCCGCCTGTTATCCACCTTCAGGGCGGCGCATATCATCCCTCTGTTGCGTGTGGTGACTGTGCTGGTGTTCTCGACGGAGTGCGTGGGTGGCTCTCTCTCTTCCTTCGGATCTGTACTGGTTTATTGTGTGTGGATCTACCAGTGACTTTGCTCTCCAGTTCTCTATCTCCTTTTCTAAATAAATATTGTTAACTTGCACTTGACTCCGAAGTTCATTTCCTGACAGATGAGCGTGCCACGTATGGAGTCAGCAAGTTTAGAGAGTCTGGAGGTGCAGACCGCCCTTCACCAGCAGGGGGCGGCCATCGACCAACACTCGTCATTATTGTCTGCTGCTGCCAGAGATTTCAGTATCTTGTCTGAGCAACTTAAAGAGCTCAGCAATCGCTTGGACCAAGTGACTCCTCACCATGAAGCCCCAGCCTCATCCGGAGGAGCCGTTTCGAATGAACGGGAGCCACACACGGCAACACCCCCCACCTACAATGGCGACCCCAACACCTGCAGATCCTTTTTGCAACAGTGCTCTCTCGTCTTTGCGCTCCAACCCCGTCGATTTTCTTCATCCACTTCCAAGGTGGTCTATGTTCTGACGTTACTCACGGGAAGAGCGAGAGACTGGGGTATGGCCGCCTGGGGGGCTAAAGCTCCATTTACATTTTCATTCGAGGCTCTTGAGGAGGAGATGTTAAAGTTGTTTGATCGCTCACTCAAGGGGGACATGGCAGCGGCTGAGTTGGTGAGATTACGGCAACGTAATGACTCCATTACAGACTTTGCTATAAGTTTTAAGACTCTCGCTATTTGCTGCAACTGGAACGACGCGGCATTAAGAGCGCAATTCCTCGAGGGTCTTACACCGGGCATTCAAGACGAGATTGCACTGAGGGAGCCACCCACGTCACTGGAGGCTGCCATCGATCTGGCTCTGAGGGTTGAGTCTCGCCATCGGCAGAGAGATCTGCGTCGCTCATTTCGCCATCTGATGTCGGAACCAGGGGAGACCGCTTCAGAGACGCCCTCCGAGGAGCCTATGCAGCTGGGCAAGTTTCGTATCTCTGCTGGTGAGAGAAATCGTCGGCTGTCTAATGGTCTCTGCTTATATTGTGGCAAGCCGGGGCATCTGGCAGCTACATGTCCGGTAAAAAGCTCACGCCCGCCGATGAACCTGGGAGTCTCGGTGGGCGCATCGTCATTTAAATCTTCCGTTAACAGCACTACTCTACCTGTTATTATTAACTCTTTCCCGTCACAGGCGTTGCTGGATTCCGGTGCGGAGGCGTGTCTTTTGGATGCTGGGTTGGCCAAGTCCTGGGGTATTCCATTCATTCCTCTCTCCTCTCCTTTGTCTGCCTGGACATTGTAAGGGCCAGCATATGGCTGTGATCACGCACCGTACACCCCCTGTGAGTTTGTTTGTTTCTGGCAATCATCATGAGGAAATCGAGTTTTACATCTTAGAGGATTCTCAATCACCAGTCATATTAGGTCATGACTGGTTATCCAAACATAATCCTCACGTTGATTGGCAGAACAATGTTGTGTTATCTTGGAAGTCTTCGTGTTATGTTTCTTGTCTTGGTCCTGTTCCTTCTCTTGTCTCTTGTTCTGTCTCGCAGGTTCCGGCTGTCGATCTCTCAGGGGTCCCGGCGGAGTACTCGGATCTGTATCAGGTTTTCAGTAAGTCCCGGGCCACTTCTCTGCCTCCTCATCGGTCGTATGATTGCGAGATCAAACTACTTCCCAACACTTCTCCGCCTAAGGGTCGCATATTTTCCCTAGCTAAACCAGAAAGAGAGGCTATGGATAAATACATCAATGACGCTCTTAAAGCCGGTCTCATTCGCCGCTCCTCGTCTCCAGCTGGTGCTGGATTTTTCTTTGTAAAAAAGAAAGACGGGTCTCTTCGTCCGTGCATTGATTATCGAGGGCTGAATGACATTACTGTTAAGAATAAGCAGGGGTTAAATTGGGATTTGTTATGTGGGGGGGCTCTGCGGGGAGGGGTACTTCGAGGGGTAACATGTTTAATACTGATGACAGCAAAAGCCACTGGTGTGTTTCAATGACATTCTGGACCTCTGATAGGATTTGATAAGTTTCAGCTTTAAAGCTGTGTCAGAGGTTGACCCCAAATATTTTAAAAAGAGCATCTGAATTTTAAATGATGCAAATCTATGAGTTTGACACCCTTTATCCATTTGTTCCACATGTCACTATGCACAATTGATCACATTTTAAAGGAAGTTAAAAGAATTAACATTCTTGAATAATTCTAGGCATAAGATACCCAAAAAGACTCTTACATGTCTTATAAATTATAGCCATAGAGATTCCCTATGCTGGTCAGCAGCTAAAACAATCATATAGTTAGGTTTGATTTGTGTAATCAAAATACATTATTTTATTCAACTATGCCTATACAATGAGTTATATCCAGTGTTATCTAGTTAACATACTGTAATTAAATGAGTGACAAATACTTTAATTCTTTACACGTTTCTAGTCTTCTATTAAGTTTTCTTGATGTGGGCACCATTCTTACCTCTACTGTATCTCTCTCTCTCTCTCTCTCTCTCTCTCTCTCTCTCTCGCACACGCTCTCTCTCTCTCTCGTCAAATGATCCTGCGTGAGAGCGCGTTCTTGAAGTTCTGAGTTTTTTCGCTTGAGTTGCATAACTTGCGCGAAGACGCGTTTAACGGGAAAGCGCGTGTTTTCGCGGCAATTGCGCTGCCCAATTCGCGTCATTTGCATCGCCCTGTGCGAGGACGCGCCTGGTTGCGTCTTTGCATTGACTTTTTATGTAATCTGCTCGCGCAAATCATTAAACTTGCGTTGGTGAGTATGCCCTATAATGAATGGAAACGTATTATTCCCTTCACGTCAGTGCACACGCACCAGCGCAGCGAGTGCACGCGTACCTTCAGCCTATGTGCCGGGGCTTAGCCCCGGACGGCCCCGGCCCAATTTAAACCCTGAGAATAAGTACCCCTTGCCATTAATGTCATCAGCATTCGAGTTATTACAGGGAGCGCGCGTATTTACCAAGCTAGATCTGCGCAACGCTTATCACTTGGTACGTATTAGAGAGGGCGATGAGTGGAAGACAGCCTTTAATACACCCTCAGGACACTGGGAATATTCCGTTCTGCCGTTCGGTCTTTGTAACGCTCCAGCTGTCTTCCAGACCATGGTCAATGAAGTGCTGGGCGACATGATTAACAGATTTGTCTTTGTGTATCTCGATGACATTCTCATCTTTTCTCCCTCCATGCAGATACACACTCAGCACGTTCGCATGGTTTTACAACGGCTGTTAAAGAATCAACTATTCATTAAGGCGGAGAAGTGCGAGTTCCACAGGAAGTCGGTTTCGTTTCTGGGTTTTGTTATTGCCGAGGGAGAAATTCGTCCCGATCCTGCTAAGGTTAAGACGGTTGCCGATTGGCCAGTACCCGACACTCGGAAGGAGCTTCAGCGATTTCTGGGGTTCGCCAATTTTTATCGGCGTTTCATCAGAAATTTTGGTCAGATCGCTAAGCCTCTTACTGCTCTCACTTCACCTAACGTATGTTTCCGTTGGAATAGAGAGGCTCAGGAGGCCTTTGATGTGTTAAAGTCCCGGTTCATCTCTGCGCCTGTCCTCTCTATTCCCGATCCGGTTAAACAATTTATAGTGGAAGTGGATGCATCTGATGTCGGGGTAGGCGCCGTTTTATCACAGCGATCGCCTATTGATGGGAAAGTACATCCGTGTGCTTTTTTCTCTCACCGGTTAAACCCAGCAGAACGTAATTACGACATAGGGAATCGGGAGCTGTTGGCGGTTAGACTCGCTTTGGGCGAATGGCGTCACTGGTTGGAGGGAACCTCGGAGCCCTTTCTAGTCTGGACGGATCATAAAAATCTTGAATATATCCGTTCGGCCAGAAGACTAACATCTAGGCAGGCTCGTTGGGCACTCTTCTTTGATCGTTTCAACTTCACCCTCTCGTACCGGCCTGGCTCGAAAAATACCAAACCTGATGCTCTCTCCCGTCTGTTCGAGAAGTCCGATTCGGAGAGGGCGGAGACCATTCTCCCGGAGGGGAGGGTGGTCGGCGCCCTCGTATGGGGAATCGAGCAGCGGGTGAGAGAGGCCGGCCGGGAGGGGGAAGTTCCCGAGGGGTGTCCAGCGGGTCGCCTATGGGTTCCTGAGCGGTTACGTTCCGATGTCATCCAGTGGGGTCACGAGTCCAAGTTTGTCGGCCACCCAGGTATTCGGAGAACGTTGGCTGCCGTCCGTCAGCGTTTTTGGTGGCCTTCTATGTCCACTGACGTCAGACAGTTTGTACTAGCCTGTTCGGTTTGTGCTCGTAATAAAGCATCTAATTTACCACCCGCTGGTCTGCTTAAGTCTTTGCCCGTGCCCTCCCGCCCCTGGTCTCATATAGCCCTTGATTTTGTCACTGGCTTACCGGCATCTAATGGTAACACTGTTGTTCTAACTGTGGTGGATCGTTTTTCGAAGGCGGTTCATTTCATTCCCCTGCCCAAACTACCTTCTGCTAAAGAGATGGCTCAGGTTTTGATTAATCATGTCTTTCGGTTACATGGTATTCCGACTGACGTAGTGTCAGATAGGGGTCCTCAGTTCATCTCTCGTTTTTGGCAGGAGTTTTGTAGACAAATTGGCGCCACTTCCAGCTTGTCTTCAGGTTGTCACCCACAGACCAATGGGCAATGCGAACGGGCTAATCAGGATCTCGGTAGAACGCTCCGCTGTCTGTCGTCACAATATCCGAATTCCTGGTGCGATCAGCTCCCGTGGGTTGAGTATTCTCATAATTCTCTTCCCGTTACGTCTACCAATTTATCCCCATTTGAACTTTCCATCGGTTATCAACCTCCCCTGTTTCCATCACAGGAGCCCGAGGCAGCGGTTCTGTCAGCGTTAGCTTTCGTACGCAGGTGCAGACGCACCTGGAGGAGAGCTAAGACACTGTTATTATCTAATTCCAGACGAACCAAAGCTGCAGCTGATCGTCATCGGCGACCTCCACCCCGTTACGTTTGTGGTCAAAAGGTATGGCTTTCTACCAAGGATCTGTCTCTCCGTGAGCCTTCTCGTAAGCTGGCTCCGAGATTCATTGGGCCATACAGTATTTCTAAGGTCATTAATCCGGTGACGATAAAGCTTAAGTTACCCCTTTCTCTTGGTCGGGTTCACCCTGTTTTTCATGTATCCAAGGTTAAACCTGTGATGTTTGCTCGCTATAACCCTCCTGTCTCTGCCCCTAATCCCCCCGCCCCTCGTCTAGTGGATGGTGCCCCTGTCTATACTGTTAAGAGGTTACTAGACTCCCGCCGCAGGGGCAGAGGATTTCAGTATTTAGTGGATTGGGAAGGATACGGTCCTGATGAGAGGAGCTGGGTTCCGGGTCGGGATTTGCTGGATCCTGGGCTGATCGAGGACCTCCGTCGGCGACAGGGTGAGTCTCCCGGTCCGTCTGGTGCCGGTCGTGGAGGGGGGGCTACTGTCATGACTGCTGGGTGATCGATGGCTGTGTGATCTGTGTGTGTGTGTGTTGTTTACCTGTGGTGCCGGTTCCTCGTGTGTTCACTAACTCCGCCCCCTTGTTTCGGTAATTGTTCACCGGTGGTGTCTCGTTTACCTTTTCCTTTATATTGCACGTAGTCCTGTCCTTCGTTGCGCGCTCATTGTTTTATCACAGTCCTGCTGCCCTGCCTTGTCTTGTCAGTCACTCTCTGTCTCTTCCTCTTGTTACCCCAGGTTTGGTTTTCGGCGTTCGGGGACTCGTCTTCGCCCGGACCGCTCGCTTGAGGATTACTGGATCTCATTGACTTTGTTTGTCTCTCGGTACAGCTGGTTCGCTTTGTTTCTAGGCGGTATACCAGCTGTCTCTGTTTCTCTCCAGTTTGCATCATCACCCGTGAGTGGAGTACACCTTTTACCATTGTGGATTACACTGACTCTAACGACTGTTGTTTCTCGGGACCGCTGGTTCGCTTCGTTTTTAGGCGGTGACCAGTGGTTTTCGGGTGGTTTTTCTACATCAGGATTTCACAGTGGATTACCCGTCTGAGAACTTGGATTTACCATCATCCCTCTGTTGCGTGTGGTGACTGTGCTGGTGTTCTCGACGGAGTGCGTGGGTGGCTCTCTCTCTTCCTTCGGATCTGTACTGGTTTATTGTGTGTGGATCTACCAGTGACTTTGCTCTCCAGTTCTCTATCTCCTTTTCTAAATAAATATTGTTAACTTGCACTTGACTCCGAAGTTCATTTCCTGACAACGTCAATATAACAATAATCAGGTACCATCATAACGCCACCTGCTGCACACAGGCGGTGTGGCACATCAATTTTTCTTTGAATATCCACCTACATTTACCCACTTTAATTCATATCCCCCTGGTTCACTGCTTTACTAAGACCATAGGGTGGCGGTGCACATGCGTGCGAGGGCCCTTCCATTGCTGCTTGCAGCTTTAATTAGGGCCCGAGCACACCAGGGTGTGAGGACCCTATTGTTTTTGCTCCGTTTATTCTTCTTCTTCTTCTTCTTCTTCTTCTTCTTCTTCTTCTTCTCCGAAATGGATCACATTTTTGAGGGCCTAAACATACCCGAAAACTCATGAAAATTTGCACACGCGTCAGAAGTGGCGAAAATTTACATGTAGTATAGGCGTCAGAAGTGGGCGTGTAAAAATGGCTCGATAGCGCCACCTGCAAAATTTCAAGAGAACAGCCCCCCCACTACGAAAAACTTACAGATACGAAATTTGGTAGGATCATCTATTACTCCAAGACCTACAAAAAAGTCTCTTGGAGCTAAGCTGTAAACCCCACAGGAAGTCAGCCATTTTGAATTTTCTCTGTCATTTTTTGACATTTCCAAGCGTCGTACTTTAACGAACTCCTCCTAGAGATTTAATCCGATCATCATCATATTTGGTCAGTATCATCTAAAGGCCTTTGCGATGCTAAATTGCGGAGCTTTTGACTTTTCATTGGAGGGCGTGTCCGTGGCGGCCTGGCAAAGTGTAATGTTTCGCCATGAAACAGGAAGCTGATGTAATTCAGGCATACATTGTCCGATCTGCCCCTGACTTCACACGTTTGATAAGGGTCCAGGCCTGAACACATCAACATGGCATAATTCAGTAACACTCATAGCGCCACCTAGAGGCAGCAGGAAATACCATGTTTGACGCTGTGACTTACTGCTCTTAGGTATTTAACCATATCAACATCATATTTCACCAGTGTAATCTCAAGACCTTGTGTGATGATAAAAAGCAACGACCTTGACTTTTCATTAAAGGGCGTGTCCGTGGCGGCCTGGCAAAGTATCGCTAAATGAATCGCATTTTGACAGGCTAAACAAGCTCAAAAAGTCATAAAACGTTGCACACACGTCAGAAGTGGCAAAAATTTACATGTGGCATAGGCGCCAGAAGTGGGCGTGCAGAAATGGCTCGATAGCGCCACCTGCAAAATTTCAAGAGAACAGCCCCGCAGCTACGAAAATCCTACAGAAACGAAATTTGGTAGGGTCATATATCACCCCAAGACCTACAAAAAAGTCTCTTGGAGCGAAGCTCTAAACCTCACAGGAAGTCAGCCATTTTTAATTTTTGCTGTGATTTCTGTGCAAATTTTGTCATTTCCAGGCTTCGTACTTTAACGAACTCCTCCTAGAGATTTTGTCAGATCGTCATCATATTTGGTCAATCTCATCTAAAGGCCTTTGCGATGTTAAATTGCGGAGCTTTTGACTTTTCGTTGGAAGGTGTGTCCGTGGCGGCCTGACAAAGTTCAGCGTTTTCGCCATGAAACCGGAAGTTGTTATAACTAAGGCATACAATGTCCAATCTACCCCACACTTCACATGTTTGATAAGAGTCTTGGCCTGAACACATTTCAATGCCAATATTCAGCTTCAGTCCTAGCGCCACCTAGAGGTAGCAGTAAATGCCTTGTTTTACGCTGTGATTCACTGTTCTCAGAGATTTAATCAAATCATTATCATATCAGGTGAGACTGATCTTAAGCCCTTTGCGATGATAAATTGCGAAGATCTTGACTTTTCGTTGAAGGGCGTGTCCGTGGCGGCCTTGCAAAGAGTGATGTTTCTCCATGAGAAAGCTGTTGTAACTCAGGCATGCAATGTCCGACCTGTCACAGACATCATACGTTTGACAAGGGTCCTGGCCTCAACACATCAATGTTACAACAATCAAATACAATCATAGCGCCACCTGCTGCACAAAGGAGGTGTGGCACTTCAAAGTTCCTTTGAATATCCACTTATATTTACCCACTGAAATTTCAATCCCCCTGGTTCATTGCTTTACTAAGGCCATAGAGTGGCGGTGCACATGCGTGCGAGGGCCCTTCCATCACTGCTTGCAGTTTTAATTATTAGGGCCCGAGCACACCAGGGTGTGAGGACCCTATTGTTTTTGCTCCGTTTATTATTATTTTTCTTCTTCTTCTTCTTCTTCTTCTTCTCCGAAATGGATCGCAGTTTTGAGGGCCTAAATATACCCGAAAACTCATGAAAATTTGCACACGCGTCAGAAGTGGCGAAAATTTACATGTAGTATAGGCGTCAGAAGTGGGTGTGTAAAAATGGCTCTATAGCGCCACCTGCAAAATTTCAAGAGAACAGCCCCCCCACTATGAAAAACTTACAGATACGAAATTTGGTAGGATCATCTATCACTCCAAGACCTACAAAAAAGTATCTTGGAGCAAAGATCTAAACCCCACAGGAAGTCGGACATTTTTAATTTTCTCTGTCATTTTTTGACATTTCCAAGCGTCGTACTTTAACGAACTCCTCCTAGAGATTTAATCCGATCATCATCATATTTGGTCAGTATCATCTTAAGGCCTTTGCGATGCTAAATTGCGGAGCTTTTGACTTTTCATTGGAGGGCGTGTCTGTGGCGGCCTTGCAAATTGTAATGTTTCGCCATGAGAAAGCTGTTGTAACTCAGGCATGCAATGTCCGATCTGCCCCCAACTTCACACGTTTCATAAGGGTCCCGGCCTGAACACATCAACATGGCATAATTCAGTATCAGTCATAGCGCCACCTAGAGGCAGCAGGAAATACCACCTTTTATGCTGTGACTTACTGCTCTTAGAGATTTAACCATATCAACATCATATTTCATCAGTCTAATCTCAAGACCTTGTGTGATGATAAATAGCAACGACCTTGACTTTTCGTTAAAGGGCGTGTCCGTCGCGGCCTCGCAAAATATCGCTAAATGAATCCCATTTTTGACAGCCTAAACAAGCTCAAAAAGTCATAAAACGTTGCACACACGTCAGAAGTGGCAAAAATTTACATGTGGCATAGGCGCCAGAAGTGGGCGTGCAGAAATGGCTCGATAGCGCCACCTGCAAAATTTCAAGAGAACAGCCCTGCCGCTACGAAAATCCTACATATACGAAATTTGGTATTGTCATATGTCACCCCAAGACCTACAAAAAAGTCTCTTGGAGCGAAGCTCTAAACCTCACAGGAAGTCAGCCATTTTGAATTTTTGCTGTGATTTCTGTGCAAATTTTGTCATTTCCAGGCTTCGTACTTTAACGAACTCCTCCTAGAGATTTTGTCAGATCGTCATCATATTTGGTCAATCTCATCTAAAGGCCTTTGCGATGTTAAATTGCGGAGCTTTTGACTTTTCGTTGGAAGGTGTGTCCGTGGCGGCCTGACAAAGTTCAGCGTTTTCGCCATGAAACCGGAAGTTGTTATAACTAAGGCATACAATGTCCAATCTGCCCCACACTTCACATGTTTGATAAGAGTCTTGGCCTGAACACATTTTAATGCCAATATTCAGCTTCAGTCCTAGTGCCACCTAGAGGTAGCAGGAAATGCCTTGTTTTACGCTGTGATTCACTGTTCTCAGAGATTTAATCAAATCATTATCATATCAGGTGAGACTGATCTTAAGCCCTTTGCGATGATAAATTGCGAAGATCTTGACTTTTCGTTGAAGGGCGTGTCCGTGGCGGCCTCGCAAAGAGTGATGTTTCTCCATGAGAAAGCTGTTGTAACTCAGGCATGCAATGTCCGACCTGTCACAGACATCATACGTTTGACAAGGGTCCTGGCCTCAACACATCAATGTTACAACAATCAATTACAATCATAGCGCCACCTGCTGCACAAAGGAGGTGTGGCACTTCAAAGTTCCTTTGAATATCCGCCTATATTTACCCACTGAAATTTCAATCCCCCTGGTTCATTGCTTTACTAAGGCCATAGAGTGGCGGTGCACATGCGTGCGAGGGCCCTTCCATCACTGCTTGCAGTTTTAATTATTATTCTTCTTCTTCTTCTTCTTCTCCGAAATGGATCGCATTTTTGAGGGCCTAAACATACCCGAAAACTCATGAAAATTTGCACACGCGTCCGAAGTGGCGAAAATTTACATGTAGTATAGGCGTCAGAAGTGGGCGTGTAGAAATGGCTCAATAGCGCCACCTGCAAAATTTCAAGAGAACAGCCCCCCTACTACGAAAAACGTACAGACACGAAATTTGGTAGGGTCATCTATTACTCCAAGACCTACAAAAAAGTCTCTCGGAGCTAAGCTCTAAACCCCACAGGAAGTCAGCCATTTTGAATTTTCTCTGTCATTTTTTGACATTTCCAAGCGTCGTACTTTAACGAACTCCTCCTAGAGATTTAATCCGATCATCATCATATTTGGTCAGTATCATCTAAAGGCCTTTGCGATGCTAAATTGCGGAGCTTTTGACTTTTCATTGGAGGGCGTGTCCGTGGCGGCCTGGCAAAGTGTAATGTTTCGCCATGAAACAGGAAGCTGATGTAATTCAGGCATACATTGTCCCATCCGCCCCTGACTTCACACGTTTGATAAGGGTCCAGGCCTGAACACATCAACATGGCATAATTCAGTAACACTCATAGCGCCACCTAGAGGCAGCAGGAAATACCATGTTTGATGCTGTGACTTACTGCTCTTAGGTATTTAACCATATCAACATCATATTTCACCAGTGTAATCTCAAGACCTTGTGTGATGATAAAAAGCAACGACCTTGACTTTTCATTAAAGGGCGTGTCCGTGGCGGCCTGGCAAAGTATCGCTAAATGAATCGCATTTTGACAGGCTAAACAAGCTCAAAAAGTCATAAAACGTTGCACACACGTCAGAAGTGGCAAAAATGTACATGTGGCATAGGCGCCAGAAGTGGGCGTGCAGAAATGGCTCGATAGCGCCACCTGCAAAATTTCAAGAGAACAGCCCCGCCGCTACGAAAATCCTACAGATACGAAATTTGGTAGGGTCATATGTCACCCCAAGACCTACAAAAAAGTCTTTTGGAGCGAAGCTCTAAACCTCACAGGAAGTCAGCCATTTTGAATTTTTACTGTGATTTCTGTGCAAATTTTGTCATTTCCAGGCTTCGTACTTTAACGAACTCCTCCTAGAGATTTTGTCAGATCGTCATCATATTTGGTCAATCTCATCTAAAGGCCTTTGCGATGTTAAATTGCGGAGCTTTTGACTTTTCGTTGGAAGGTGTGTCCTCGGCGGCCTGACAAAGTTCAGCGTTTTCGCCATGAAACAGGAAGTTGTTATAACTAAGGCATACAATGTCCAATCTGCCCCACACTTCACATGTTTGATAAGAGTCTTGGCCTGAACACATTTCAATGCCAATATTCAGATTCAGTCCTAGCGCCACCTAGAGGTAGCAGGAAATGCCTTGTTTTACGCTGTGATTCACTGTTCTCATAGATTTAATCAGATCATTATCATATCAGGTGAGACTGATCTTAAGCCCTTTGCGATGATAAATTGCGAAGATCTTGACTTTTCGTTGAAGGGCGTGTCCGTGGCGGCCTCGCAAAGAGTGATGTTTCGCCATGAGAAAGCTGTTGTAACTTAGGCATGCAATGTCCGACCTGTCACAGACATCATACGTTTGACAAGGGTCCTGGCCTCAACACATCAATGTTACAACAATAAATTACAATCATAGCGCCACATGCTGCACAAAGGAGGTGTGGAACTTCAAAGTTCCTTTAAATATCCGCCTATATTTACCCACTGAAATTTCAATCCCCCTGGTTCATTGCTTTACTAAGGCCATAGAGTGGTGGTGCACATGCGTGCGAGGGCCCTTCCATCACTGCTTGCAGTTTTAATTAGGGCCCGAGCACACCAGGGTGTGAGGACCCTATTGTTTTTGCTCCGTTTATTAGGGTCCGAGCACACCAGGGTGTGAGGACCCTATTGTTTTTGCTCCGTTTATTATTCTTCTTCTTCTTCTTCTTCTTCTTCTTCTTCTTCTTCTTCTTCTTCTCCGAAATGGATCGCATTTTTGAGGGCCTAAACATACCCGAAAACTCATGAAAATTTGCACACGCGTCAGAAGTGGCGAAAATTTACATGTAGTATAGGCGTCAGAAGTGGGCGTGTAAAAATGGCTCGATAGCGCCACCTGCAAAATTTCAAGAGAACAGCCCCCCCACTACGAAAAACTTACAGATACGAAATTTGGTAGGATCATCTATTACTCCAAGACCTACAAAAAAGTCTCTTGGAGCTAAGCTGTAAACCCCACAGGAAGTCAGCCATTTTGAATTTTCTCTGTCATTTTTTGACATTTCCAAGCGTCGTACTTTAACGAACTCCTCCTAGAGATTTAATCCGATCATCATCATATTTGGTCAGTATCATCTAAAGGCCTTTGCGATGCTAAATTGCGGAGCTTTTGACTTTTCATTGGAGGGCGTGTCCGTGGCGGCCTGGCAAAGTGTAATGTTTCGCCATGAAACAGGAAGCTGATGTAATTCAGGCATACATTGTCCGATCCGCCCCTGACTTCACACGTTTGATAAGGGTCCAGGCCTGAACACATCAACATGGCATAATTCAGTAACACTCATAGCGCCACCTAGAGGCAGCAGGAAATACCATGTTTGACGCTGTGACTTACTGCTCTTAGGTATTTAACCATATCAACATCATATTTCACCAGTGTAATCTCAAGACCTTGTGTGATGATAAAAAGCAACGACCTTGACTTTTCATTAAAGGGTGTGTCCGTGGCGGCCTGGCAAAGTATCGCTAAATGAATCGCATTTTGACAGGCTAAACAAGCTCAAAAAGTCATAAAACGTTGCACACACGTCAGAAGTGGCAAAAATTTACATGTGGCATAGGCGCCAGAAGTGGGCGTGCAGAAATGGCTCGATAGCGCCACCTGCAAAATTTCAAGAGAACAGCCCCGCCGCTACGAAAATCCTACAGAAACGAAATTTGGTAGGGTCATATATCACCCCAAGACCTACAAAAAAGTCTCTTGGAGCGAAGCTCTAAACCTCACAGGAAGTCAGCCATTTTGAATTTTTGCTGTGATTTCTGTGCAAATTTTGTCATTTCCAGGCTTCGTACTTTAACGAACTCCTCCTAGAGATTTTGTCAGATCGTCATCATATTTGGTCAATCTCATCTAAAGGCCTTTGCGATGTTAAATTGCGGAGCTTTTGACTTTTCGTTGGAAGGTGTGTCCGTGGCGGCCTGACAAAGTTCAGCGTTTTCGCCATGAAACAGGAAGTTGTTATAACTAAGGCATACAATGTCCAATCTTCCCCACACTTCACATGTTTGATAAGAGTCTTGGCCTGAACACATTTCAATGCCAGTATTCAGCTTCAGTCCTAGCGCCACCTAGAGGTAGCAGGAAATGCCTTGTTTTACGCTGTGATTCACTGTTCTCAGAGATTTAATCAAATCATTATCATATCAGGTGAGACTGATCTTAAGCCCTTTGCGATGATAAATTGCGAAGATCTTGACTTTTCGTTGAAGGGCGTGTCCGTGGCGGCCTCGCAAAGAGTGATGTTTCGCCATGAGAAAGCTGTTGTAACTCAGGCATGCAATGTCCGACCTGTCACAGACATCATACGTTTGACAAGGGTCCTGGCCTCAACACATCAATGTTGCAACAATCAATTACAATCATAGCGCCACCTGCTGCACAAAGGAGGTGTGGCACTTCAAAGTTCCTTTGAATATCCGCCTATATTTACCCACTGAAATTTCAATCCCCCTGGTTCATTGCTTACTAAGGCCATAGAGTGGCGGTGCACATGCGTGCGAGGGCCCTTCCATCACTGCTTGCAGTTTTAATTATTAGGGCCCGAGCACCGAGGAGCAGGCCAGAATGGCCTGCACCGTGGGTGCAAAGCCCTATTGTTTTTGCTTCGTTTATTATTATTATTATTATTTTCCGAAATGAATCGCATTTTTGAAGGCCTAACCATGCTCAAAAACTCATGAAATTTTGCACACGCGTCAGAGGTGGTGAAAATTTACATGTGGTATAGGCGTCAGAAGTGGGCATGTAGAAATGGCTCGATAGCGCCACCTGCAAAATTTCAAAAGAACAGCCCCCCCACTACGAAAAACGTACAGATACGAAATTTGGTAGGATCATCTATCACCCCAAGACCTACAAAAAAGTCTCTTGGAACTAAGCTCTAAACCCCACAGGAAGTCAGCCATTTTGAATTTTCTCTGTCATTTTTTGACATTTCCAAGCGTCATACTTTAACGAACTCCTCCCAGTGATTTAATCCGATCATCATCATATTTGGTCAGTATCATCTAAAGGCCTTTGCGATGCTAAATTGCGGAGCTTTTGACTTTTCATTGGAGGGTGTGTCTGTGGCGGCCTGACAAATTTCAGCGTTTTCGCCATGAAACAGGAAGTTGTTCTAACTCAGGCATACAATGGCCAATCTGCCCCACGCTTCACATGTTTGATAAGGGTCTTGGCCTGAACACATTTCAATGCCAATATTTGGCTTCAGTCATAGCGCCACCTAGAGCTAGCAGAAAATGCCATGTTTTACGCTGTGATTTACTGCTCGTAGAGATTTAATCCAATCATCATCATATTTGGTCAGACTGATCTTAAGCCCTTTGCAATGATAAATTGCGAAGATCTTGACTTTACGTTGGAGGGCGTGTCCGTGGCGGCCTGGCAAAGAGTGATGTTTCGCCATGAAACAGGAAGCTGTTGTAATTCAGGCATACATTGTCCGATCTGCCCCCGACTTCACACGTTTGATTAGGGTCCCAGCCTGAACACATCAACATGGCATAATTCAGTAACAGTCATAGCGCCACCTAGAGGCAGCAGGAAATGCCATGTTTGACGCTGTGACTTACTGCTCTTACAGATTTAACCATATTAACATCATATTTCATCAGTCTAATATCAAGACCTTGTGTGATGATAAATAGCAACGACCTTGACTTTTCGTTAAAGGGCGTGTCCGTTGCGGCCTCGCAAAGTATTGCTAAATGAATCGCATTTTTGACAGCCTAAACAAGCTCAAAAAGTCATGAAACGTTGCACACGTGTCAAAGGTGGCGAAAATGTTCATGTGATATAGGCTTCAGAACTTGGGGTGTTAAAATGGCTCTATAGCGCCACCTACAAAAATTTAATAGAGCAGCCCCCCCGCTATGTTAATCGTACAGATACGAAATGCGGTAGGATCATTTATCACCCCAAGACCTACAAAAAAGTCTCTTGGAGCAAAGCTCTAAACCCCACAGGAAGTCAGCCATTTTGAATTTTCTCTGTAAATTGACGGCAAATTTTGGCATTTCTGGCCTTCGTATTTTAACGAACTCCTCCTAGAAATTTAATCAGATAATCATCATATTTGGTGTGTGTCATCTAAAGGGCTTTGCAATGCTAAATTGCAGAGATCTTGACATTTCAATGGAGGGTGTGTACGTAGCGGCTTGCCAAATTTCTGTGTTTCTCAAAGAAACAGGAAGTTGTTCTAACTCAGGTTTAAAATGTCCAATCTGACCCACGCTTCATAGGCTTGATAAGTGTCCTTTCCTGAACACATCAACATGGCAATATTCAGTAAAAGTTATAGCGCCACCTGCTGGAAGCAGGAAATGACATGTTTTACACTGTGATTTACTGCTCATTGAAATGTATTCAGATCATCATCATATTTGGTCAATCTGAACTTAGGGATTTCACAATGATAAATTGTGAAGATCTTGACATTTCGTTAAAGGGGCGTGTCCGTGGTGGCCTATCAAAGTTTGATGTTTCGCCATAAGAAAGCTGTCGTAACTCAGGCATGCAATGTCCGATTTGTCACAGACATCATATGTTTGACAAGGGTCCTGGCCTCAACACATCAATGTTGCAACAATCAATTACAATCATAGCACCACCTGCTGCACAAAGGAGGTGTGGCACTTCAAAGTTCCTTTGAATATCCACCTATATTTACCCACTGAAATTTCAATCCCCCTGGTTTATTGCTTTACTAAGGCCATAGAGTGCCGGTGCACATGCGTGCGAGGGCCCTTCCATCACTGCTTGCAGTTTTAATTCTTCTTCTTCTTCTTCTTCTTCTTCTTCTCCGAAATGGATCGCATTTTTGAGGGCCTAAACATACCCGAAAACTCATGAAAATTTGCACACGCGTCAGAAGTGGCGAAAATTTACATGTAGTATAGGCGTCAGAAGTGGGCGTGTAGAAATGGCTCAATAGCGCCACCTGCAAAATTTCAAGAGAACAGCCCCCCTACTACGAAAAACGTACAGACACGAAATTTGGTAGGGTCATCTATTACTCCAAGACCTACAAAAAAGTCTCTTGGAGCTAAGCTCTAAACCCCACAGGAAGTCAGCCATTTTGAATTTTCTCTGTCATTTTTTGACATTTCCAAGCGTCGTACTTTAACGAACTCCTCCTAGAGATTTAATCCGATCATCATCATATTTGGTCAGTATCATCTAAAGGCCTTTGCGATGCTAAATTGCGGAGCTTTTGACTTTTCATTGGAGGGCGTGTCCGTGGCGGCCTGGCAAAGTGTAATTTTTCGCCATGAAACAGGAAGCTGATGTAATTCAGGCATACATTGTCCGATCCGCCCCTGACTTCACACGTTTGATAAGGGTCCAGGCCTGAACACATCAACATGGCATAATTCAGTAACACTCATAGCGCCACCTAGAGGCAGCAGGAAATACCATGTTTGATGCTGTGACTTACTGCTCTTAGGTATTTAACCATATCAACATCATATTTCACCAGTGTAATCTCAAGACCTTGTGTGATGATAAAAAGCAACTACCTTGACTTTTCATTAAAGGGCGTGTCCGTGGCGGCCTGGCAAAGTATCGCTAAATGAATCGCATTTTGACAGGCTAAACAAGCTCAAAAAGTCATAAAGCGTTGCACACACGTCAGAAGTGGCAAAAATTTACATGTGGCATAGGCGCCAGAAGTGGGCGTGCAGAAATGGCTCGATAGCGCCACCTGCAAAATTTCAAGAGAACAGCCCCGCCGCTACGAAAATCCTACAGATACGAAATTTGGTAGGGTCATATGTCACCCCAAGACCTACAAAAAAGTCTCTTGGAGCGAAGCTCTAAACCTCACAGGAAGTCAGCCATTTTGAATTTTTGCTGTGATTTCTGTGCAAATTTTGTCATTTCCAGGCTTCGTACTTTAACGAACTCCTCCTAGAGATTTTGTTAGATCGTCATCATATTTGGTCAATCTCATCTAAAGGCCATTGCGATGTTAAATTGCGGAGCTTTTGACTTTTCGTTGGAAGGTGTGTCCGTGGCGGCCTGACAAAGTTCAGCGTTTTCGCCATGAAACAGGAAGTTGTTATAACTAAGGCATACAATGTCCAATCTGCCCCACACTTCACATGTTTGATAAGGGTCTTGGCCTAAACACATTTCAATGCCAATATTCAGCTTCAGTCCTAGCGCCACCTAGAGGTAGCAGGAAATGCCTTGTTTTACGCTGTGATTCACTGTTCTCAGAGATTTAATCAAATCATTATCATATCAAGTGAGACTGATCTTAAGCCCTTTGCGATGATAAATTGCGAAGATCTTGACTTTTCGTTGAAGGGCGTGTCCGTGGCGGCCTCGCAAAGAGTGATGTTTCGCCATGAGAAAGCTGTTGTAACTCAGGCATGCAATGTCCGACCTGTCACAGACATCATACGTTTGACAAGGGTCCTGGCCTCAACACATCAATGTTACAACAATCAATTACAATATAGCGCCACCTGCTGCACAAAGGAGGTATGGCACATCAAAGTTCCTTTGAATACCCGCCTTTATTTACCCACTGAAATTTCAATCCCCCTGGTTCATTGCTTTACTAAGGCCATAGAGTGGCGGTGCACATGCGTGCGAGGGCCCTTCCATCACTGCTTGCAGTTTTAATTATTATTTATTCTTCTTCTTCTCCGAAGTGAATCGCATTTTTGAGGGGCGAAACATGCTCGAAAACTCATGAAATTTTGCACACATGTCAGAAGTGGCGAAAATTTACATGTGGCATAGGCGCCAGAAGTGGGCGTGTAGAAATGGCTCTATAGCGCCACCTGCAAAATTTCAAGAGAACAGCCCCCCCACTACGAAAAACGTACAGATCCGAAATTTGGTAGAATCATCTATCACCCCAAGACCTACAAAAAAGTCTCTTGGAGCGAAGCTCTAAACCCCACAGGAAGTCGGCCATTTTGGATTTTTGCCTTGATTTTTGTGCAAATTTGGTAATTTCCAGGCTTCATACTTTAACGAACTCCTCCTACAGTTATAATCCGATCATCATCATATTTGGTCAGTCTTATCTTAAGGCCTTTGCGATGTTAAATTGCGGAGATCTTGACTTTTCGTTGGAGAGTGTGTCCGTGGCGGCCTGACAAATTTCGGCATTTTCGCCATGAAGCAGGAAGTGGCTCTAACTCAGGCATACAATGTCCAATCTGCCCCACACTTCATACGTTTCATAAGGGTCTTGGCCTGAACACATTTCAATGCCAATATTCAGCTTCACTCATAGCGCCACCTAGAGGTAGGAGGAAATACCATGTTTTACGCTGTGATTTACTGCTCTTAGAGATTTAATCAAATTATCATCATATTTGGTCTGACTGATGTTAAGCCCTTTGCGGTGATAAATTGCGAATATCTTGACTTTTCGTTGAAGGGCGTGTCTGTGGCGGACTGCCAAAGTGTGATGTTTCGCCATGAAACAGAAAGCTGTTGTAATTCAATTCAATTCAATTCAATTTTATTTATATAGCGCTTTTCACAAAAGTCAATTGTTTCAAAGCAGCTTTACATAAATAGAAGCAGTGAAAAGCACAGAAAAACGACAGATAGCACAACAAAATACATGATAGCATGAGCAGTTAAATTTGCTGCGGCTATGACTCAATATTATAAGTGCACGTATTACTAAAGCAACGTATAGAAGAGGAAGCTAGGTAAAGCCCAAAAAGGCTGCCTCCCCGGGGTGAAAAACCTCCTAGGAGAAAAAAAACCCTGGGCTTTTATCCGAGGAAAAATAAGTCCTAGGAGGGAAAAACCCTTGGGAGAACGGAAATGGAGATTTAGCGGAGATTAAGCGGTTCTGCCGGTGATCGTTGGTCAGGTATCAGCTGGGCATAACGTTGAAGGACGGCCAGTAGATCAGAGGTGTGCCGACTTTCACATCTACCGGGACTGGGTCTGTTTGTCTCGTTGTCCTCGGGTCGAGGACGAGACAGGGAGAGAAAAACAAAATCGTATTAGCGTAGCGGCCGTTCATATGTATTGAAGTGTCACACAGTGATGTGGTTTAACTCAGCTTAGTTCCAGACAGACTAAATATTGCGGCATAAATATGTTATCCACAGTTGAGGATTTAGCAAATTGGGGGCCCAATGCGAGGGTATATATGGTAAATAAGGATCACCTTCCGATCTTTAAGAGAAAATGAAACCTGACGACCCGTTTGACTAAGGCCTAAAGCCCCACTGTCGTCGTTAATGCAGGTTCAGTGGCAAACGGGTCTATATTGTATACCATTTACAGGACCAGGAGAAAACGCCAAAAACATCGCAACCCGACCATACGTGCTAACCCGTTTGACTAAGGCCGGAAGCCCCACTGTCGTCGTTAATGCAGGTTCAGTGGCAAACGGGTCTGTATGGCATACTATTCACAAGACACAGGAAAGCACGAAAAACGCAACCCGACCATACATACCAACCCGTTTGACTAAGGCTGGAGGCCCCACTGTCGTCGTTAATGCAGGTTCAGTGGCAAACGGGTCTGTATGGCATACTATTCATAAGACTTACGATAGCGCCAAAATCGCAACCCGACCATACGTGCCAACCCGTTTGACTAAGGCCGGAAGCCCCACTGTCGTCGTTAATGCAGGTTCAGTGGCAAACGGTGGCAAACTATTTAATGCAATTCATTTTAAGTGTTCATGCAGAAAAGGTTTTTATTTATTTATTTGGTTGGTCTGTGTTATGACTGTGAGTGCTTTGTTCCGTGAAAATAACTATTGCGAGTTAAGAACCTTTACTAGACAAATTATGCGAATGCTTTGTTGAAGAGAAAAGTTTTAAGTCTAGATTTAAAATAATCGACTGTGTCTGATTCTCGGACATCGGTTGGTAAATCATTCCAGAGCTTAGGGGCTAAGTAGGAAAAGGATCTTCCACTTTTAGACACTTTTGATAGTCTAGGGATAATCAATAGGCCAGAATTTTGCGACCGTAGTGTGCGTGATGGATTGTATTCTGATAGTAATTCTCTAAGATATGAGGGTGCTAAGCCATTTAAAGCTTTGTAGGTGATTAGTGATATTTTAAATTGGATGCGATATTTAACTGGTAGCCAGTGTAAAGATGCCAGAATTGGGCTTATGTGGTCATACTTCTTAGATCGAGTAAGTACCCTTGCAGAAGCGTTTTGAACTAGCTGAAGCTTGTTGACCTGATTTGAATGGCATCCCCCGAGTAGCGAGTTACAATAGTCTATTCTAGAGGTCATAAAAGCATGAATAAGCTTCTCTGCTCCAGATGTAGACAGTATATGGCGTATTTTTGAGATATTTCTAAGATGGAAGAATGCTGTGCGGCAGACGTTGGCGATATGACTATCAAAGGATAAGTTGCTGTCGAACATCACACCTAAGTTCCTAACCGTGGAAGATGGCACCACAGTACAGCCATCTATGTGCAATTTGTAATCTGACATATTATGTTTGTAGCGATTTGGTTCAATAATAAGTACCTCTGTCTTATTGGAGTTGAGCTTAAGAAAGTTATGTGCCATCCAGTCACTAACATCGCTAATGCAGTCTTTTAGCTTAGAAAACGTGTGTGTTTCGCTGGGATGCGAGGAGATGTAAAGCTGGGTATCATCCGCATAGCAGTGAAAACTTATGTTATGTTTCCTGATAATGTCTCCTAGGGGTAACATGTATAACGGGAACAGGATAGGACCTAAAACTGATCCCTGCGGTACACCATGTATGTAATTCAGACATACATGGTCCGATCTGCCCCCAACTTCACACGTTTGATAAAGGTCCCGGCCTGAACACATCAACATGGCATAATTCAGTAACAGTCATAGCGCCACCTAGAGGCAGAAGGAAATACCATCTTTTATGCTGTGAATTACTGCTCTTGGAGATTTGATTATATCAACATCATATTTCATCAGTCTAATCTCAAGACCTTGTGTGATGATAAATAGCGAAGACCTTGACTTTTCGTTAAAGGGCGTGTCTGTGGCGGCCTCGCAAAATATTGTTAAATGAATCGCATTTTTGACAGCCTAAACGAGCTCAAAAAGTCATGAAACGTTGCACACATGTCAAAGGTGGCAAAAATTTACATGTGGCATAGGCGCCATAAGTGGGCGTGTAGAAATGGCTCAAAAGCGCCACCTGCAAAATTTCAAGAGAACAGCCCTGCCACTAAGAAAAACCTACAGATACGAAATTTGGTAGGGTCATCTATCACCCCAAGACCTACAAAAAAGTCTATTGGAGCGAAGCTCTAAACCCTACAGGAAGTCGGCCATTTTGATTTTTCGCTGTGATTTCTGTGCAAATTTTGTCATTTCCAGGCTTCGTACTTTAACGAACTCCTCCTACAGATTTTATCAGATCGTCATCATATTTGGTCAATGTCATCTAATGGCCTTTGCTATGTTAAATTGCGGAGCTTTTGACTTTTCGTTGGAGCGTGTGTCCGTGGCGGCCTGACAAAGTTCAGCATTTTCGCCATGAAACAGGAAGTTGTAATAACTAAGGCATACAATGTCCAATCTGCCCCACACTTCACATGTTTGATAAGAGTCTTGGCCTGAACACATTTCAATGCCAATATTCAGCTTCAGTCCTAGCGCCACCTAGACGTAGCAGGAAATGCCTTGTTTTACGCTGTGATTTTCTGCTCTTAGAGATTTAATGAAATCATCATCATATCTGGTCACACTGATCTTAAGCCCTTTGCGATGATAAATTGCGAAGATCTCGACTTCTTCGTTGAAGGGCGTGTCCGTGGCAGCCTGGCAAAGTGTGATGTTTTGCCATGAAATAGGAAGCTGTTGTAATTCAGGCATACATTGTCCGATCTGCCCCCGACTTCACACGTTTGATAAGGGTCCCGGCCTGAACACATCAACATTGCATAATTCAGTAACAGTCATAGCGCCACCTAGAGGCAGCAGGAAATGCCATGTTTAACGCTGTGACTTACTGCTTTTAGAGATTTAGCCATATTTCATCAGTCTAATCTCAAGACCTTGTGTGATGATAAATAGTAACGACCTTGATTTTTCGTTAAAGGGCGTGTCCGTTGCGGCCTCCCAAAGTATCGCTAAATGAATTGCATTTTTGACAGCCTAAACGAGCTCAAAAAGTCATGAAACGTTGCACACGTGTCAAAGGTGGTGAAAATTTTCATGTGATATAGGCTTCAGAACTTGAGGTGTTAAAATGGCTCTGTAGCGCCACCTACGTTTGACAAGGGTCTTGGCCTCAACACATCAATGTTACAACAATCAATTACAATCAATGCGCCACCTGCTGCACAAAGGAGGTGTGGCACTTCAAAGTTCCTTTGAATATCCACCTATATTAACCCACTGAAATGTCAATCCCCCTGGTTCATTGCTTTACTAAGGCCATAGAGTGGGGGTGCACATGCGTGCGAGGGCCCTTCCATCACTGCTTGCAGTTTTAATCTTTAAATATAATTTCTTGCCATTTATTTATGTGCCCCTCTGTTAAAACACTGGCCCCTCCTTGGCCCCCCTAGTGAAATTTGTCTAGAACCACCACTGGATTAACGCGTTCTTTCTGTAAACGCCCAACGCGTTTCGGCACGTGCAACATGAGCGGTATTAATAACGTTTTTATCACGTTGTGAAAAGGTTGTGATATCGTTATTTTCCGACGTATTTAATATGACCAAATGTCGGGTTTTTTGAACGTTATAAATACGTATTTTTACAACGTTGTAAAAACGTTTAGATTACGTTATCAAAACGTTGTGAAAAACGTATTTATAACGTTCAAAAAACCCGACATTTGGTCGTATCAAGTACGTCGAAAAATAACGTTATCAAAACTTTTTCACAACGTGCAAAAAACGTTTTTATAACGTTTTTGTGTTTGCTGGGAAACATTTTGGGATATTCATAGTAGAAAATAATATCTTTGATAGTAAAGGTTCATATTTACAGAGCTGAAAACATAAACACATATGTATAACATAAATCAACCCAAAATTGACTGGTTAAATTACACTTAAAAAATAAATGGGAAACGGTTCCATTCTCAAAACCACAAAAGGAGAAAACTTCTTTGATGTCAGAATACTTAGAGATGGGGTAAATTTTGTAAATAATTTTAAAATGGGTTTCTCTAACTTTATGAGATATGCAAAACTTACTTGGCAAAAGCCAGACTTTCCTCCAATTTGCATTTGAAACAAAAGAGGCCCAATAGAATTTACCTCTAGGAGTAATTTTCCTTTTCAATTGAAAGACCCTACGAATATGTCAATTGTTGCATTTTCTGTTTAAAAGGTCGATTCCATTTAGACATAAGGTGGGAAACACTTTCTGGATTAAATTTTAAATGATTGTAGCCTACTAATCCGGCTGGGATAGCTTTAATCAAATAATTATTTTCATTTAATGGGACTAGAAAGTTATGAAAATTCAACATTTGTTCATATGAATGTAATGCTCAGTTAACTTAAACCAGGCTTGATGACGTATGCAGCCTGCATTTTGCGACCTCCGCAGGCTACAGCCTTTGGATTGAGAAACGGCCAGAGACACAAGCTGTGTCTCAGTGTTAGTGTCACCGAGAAAAAATTAAAGTGATGCGTGCGACATTTTTCAAAATAAATTGTTAAAATTGTCAGATAAATATTACAAATGATATGGCTATTTTGGCATCACTGTTTCTTTTTCATATAACGTCATAACGTGTGAGGCGAGTACGCATGCGCTTAGCACTGTTTACGTTGTTACTCGTTGTATGCTGATTTCTACTGGACCGGCTTCATAAACTGCACACTTAACGAACAGGCATTGCGAACACCGACATGGCCGCTGCTGTCCCGAACTCAGAGGACGCAGGCAGAAGCAGTGGTCCGACCACGGCCAGCGTTCTAGCGGGGGACGGGGAGTCTGAGGAGGCAGAGGAGTTCGCGTCTGCAACCCACTGCTCAGAGCTCTCCCGCCGGCAGAACGAGCAGCGGAAGCTCGGGCTCTTCTGTGACGTGACTCTGGCATTCAGCAGCGCGACCAGTAGTGACTTCGAGTTCACAGCGCACCGCTCCGTCCTAGCCGCGGCAACCGACTACTTTACGCCGCTACTAGGGGGACAGTTTTCGGAGTCGGTTTCGCGGCGGGTGGAGATGAAGGAGTGGAGCAGCGAGGCAGGCCTCGACCGAGAAACGGTAGAGAGCGTCATCCAGTTCATGTACACGGGCGAGATCCGTGTAAGCACCGCGAACGTACATGAGGTTTTGGAGCTGGCAGACAGGTGAGACAGACAACTTTGAGTTTGTACAGCGAAATTTCTAACCAGAGTAGCATTTTGAAAGTTATGGCGTAACTTTATGTATGATACACCCGTAGGGTATGAGGAATCAGGAGCATTTGATTTTAGGGATCCCAGTGACATTTGCCATCAGCGAACAGCTTTCCGAATTGCATTATTAGTGCATATTCGCACTTTTATTGGGTATTATTTATGTCTCTCTCGGTGTTACACCTTTTTTCATATTGACAGTTTTCAGTCACGTGGCCTACCAGGGGGGTTGGCGGGCAAGAAAGCGGCATTTTTACTTAAGGCTTATTCTATGGCGCTCGCTTTGTGTCATTTCTTTCCAAACCAAGCTTAAAGACGTGTTAAGGTGCGCGTGACATGCGCGTAAAGAACGTGCGTCTGTTATACGCGTGAAGAACGTGCGTTCGTCTTAACGTCATACTTATCGTGTCTAATTTCAAAATAGTGCACATAAACTGTTATACAGTTACTTGTATGAAGGGCTTGTGTTATTTAGGACACCATTCAAACAGTGATGGCTGTAAAATCCGATCATTTAAGATATTTTCAAATTAGATAAGTAATTTCAACAGCAGATAGAAATATCACATAAATAGCTATTTAAAATAGACTTTTAAAGTAAATATTTAACATCCTTGAGAAAAATCAAGGCAATATACTTTGATCAAAAAGGTAATCTCACAACAAATGCATGCATTGGGACAGGAAATATACTAAAATGAATAATAAAATAAACTAGACTAGGCCGGGCATCCTTATGCTCTGTGTATCTGTTATAAAAATGAAATCCTAGCAAGCTCATATAAACTTGTAAATGCCAAAATTAAAGGAACCCAAACATATATAAAACTAAATAAAAAATAAGACCGCCAGTAGGTGGCGGCAAGGCATTGTTATAACCAACGGATGTTCCCAGAAGCAAACACTTGTGCCATTATCTTGAAGTTGCCCGTTGGACAAGTATATGAAGACTTTTGTCATTTTATGACAACTGGGATAGTACAATCTCCAGTGTTTGGGTTAGTCTAAAAAAATTCCCCCAACCTTTGTTACATTCTGTAGCTGTCCCACTGTTATATTTGTGTACATTTGTTTATACATCTTTGTAGTATATAAGAATACACAATATATTTACAATAGTACTGTATACGTGTCATAGCCGTTAAACTGACTGTTCAAATAAACTGTGTGATATAAAATAAAAACTTGTACTTTTGTCAACTGGGATATTGTTAAGTCAGTGCTTGTTTTTACTGTAATTCTTACATTTTTTTAAAAAAACTTTACATAATTGGAAAATTTAGTGTAGCATTTGATTATTGTATGTTGTGTGTGTTTTCTTAAGAGCAGGGTAAAAGCTATTGGTATATCTTGTTGTATAAATAGGTAGACAGGAATAGGACCACTAATTATTCGATAATGAGCAAATAAGTGTTCCTCTGTTGCCATTTATGTTAAATAACATAAATAGGATAACATTTAGAGCTTTGACATGCTGTGAAAAAGGTGCAGTGCAGTATTTTTAAAGGTGCTTGAATTTGCATATTTTGGATTTAAAATGACTTGCTTCATCAGTACATCAAGACTTATTTGCCAAAACTGGGACAAACAAACACATGAATGGAGACCAGAGCCAAAGGGGATTTTGTATGAGCTAATGAAATAGAAATATAAGAATTCATATTTTATTTGTCTAATTTTAATAGGTAGATTAAGTCACTTAAGAATAAGATGGTTGAAATGAATTAAATTACGTGAAAATCATGAAACCGCACTCTTGCAAATCTCAAAGTATTACAGTACCTTTGTTTGCCTGTAGGTGCCCCTCAGTCATAAACGTAAAACTCCGCCAATGAAATTGACTGAAATATTTTCCTTTGAATACACAACATCTAGTAGTGCAAACATTTTTAAATTTTTTTTAATTTTTTTTTAAATTTTTTAAATTTAGATCTGATGTAGATCTGCTAAATTGTTACAACATGTGAAACATTGTTCCCCCCTTTTTGCTCAAAACAAAAATACAGTCATGTGAAACTGTTCCATGTAATGTGGACGACAGTTTCTGTACAGTTTGCAATCAACAACCGTACATTTAAACAAACAAAATCAATTTTTATTGATTATCAAAGGTGTTTTAAAGAAAATAATTTTGGGGGGGATAAAGGAAAGCATGAATCATAATTGTTCTATGGGTCAGTATTTTCTCTACTCTAGTCGATTTAGGGAGTGGAAGTGATAATGCAAGTGGTCCTCTGCAGCCATCTACTGTAGTGCTGCACAATTAATCGCATCGCAATCGCAATGTAAGCCTGTGCAATTATATGACAGCAAAATGTTGCAATTATATTAAATAAATAAATGTGTGGACTTGTTAACACAAACTTTCTGATAACAGTTTGATGATTTTCCTTGCTGTTTAAAAAAAAGAAAGAAAAATGAACAAAAACGGCAGTGCACGTGTGTGGTGTGCTTCGTCACTTATACTAGAGCGAAGATGGATGCAGGGGAGGTTGACAGTGATCTGGTAGCTAAAAAAAACTCTATGTCTGTTGTATGGCGGTATTTTGGATTTAGGATTACTGACACTGAGCAGTTGCTACATCACGTGGCAATACGAAAACATTTCTAATTTTACAAATACAAATTTTAGCTAAACTGTGTGTGGATTTTCTTTAAAACCCATCAAGTTGACTCATGATACCATTTAGTATAATCGCAATCGCACATCGCAATTTTAGCATCAATAACCGCAATGGGAAAAATTACCCAAATCGTGCAGCCCTAATCTACTGGTTAGATGAATTAGTGGTAATTTCTTGTTTTAATTTAGTTTCAAGTGTTTGTTTTTCCATAAACAAAATGCATCAGTTGCTTCTCTATTACTGCTCCTCTGTGTATTTATCCGAGCTGTAAATTGTTTTGTCTGACTTTGGGTGAGATTTTTGTATGCTCTCAACATTGTAGTTGCAAAAAATTGTAGTCAGGCTAAGATTTAATAAACTGCTAGACTTATAAATACTTTGATGTTTATAGCTCTATTAAATAGTACATTTATCTTAAATAGTTTTAAATGTAATGACATTACATCCTCAGTAGTAGCCTAGTTGAAGCAATAAAAAAATAGAACACTTTTAATACAACAGTTTAATACAATAATAAAACACTTTATCTTAATTTTTTAGCATACTGCTGTTTTATTTTCCCCTCAGCAGATCGTATGACAATACATGACAGTACACTTAAATAACAAAGTTACGTCTAGCATTGGGATACATGATGTATGGTACAGAAATTCAGCATTAGATATAATCAAATGTAGTCCTACGTAAACTTTGCCAAAATAAACATGATTATCTCTAATGACAATTGGCCAATGAAATCTGATTGGCCCCTGAAGTGCCCCTGTCTGATATTCATCATTGATTTAATAGCAAGTGCTCAGTAAATGTATAAGACAATAATGAAAAATAGACCGGTTCACGCGCCAGACAGACGCACGTTCTTCAGACGTATGGCAGACGCATGTCCTTTAGACGTTTCTACATACAGACGTAATCCACACGGTGATTTCTAACGTGACGCCAACGTGACGTCTGTATAGATCAACAGCTACACGTTATTGACGTGTTTACGCGACGTGATATTTGCGTGTACGTCTCCATATAAAACAAATGGAGACGTACACGCACGTATACACGTGTGCTATCTGTCGTGCTTGTCAGTCTCGTCTCCAATTGACACAAAGCGAGCGCCATATATTCGACTTCATGCAGTGCTGCAAGAACCGACAGCTGTATGACGTCAAGGTTCCGCGAGAGCGATTTAAAAGTAAAAACCTTTGTATGATTTCGCAAATCACTCTCGCGGTACTTTGAAGTCATCCGGCGGTCGATTCTTAAGTATTGTTTATACTTGCGCTTTGGTCCGCAACGCAAGCCTCCGCGGATCGCGCGCGCGTCTCACCAAACGGACGAGGCGTTTATAGTTATAGTTGCTCGCTGTTGCACTATTTTTTGAACCACCAGGGGGCGACGCGAGCAATAAAGTCAAAAACAAACACAAAGAAGAGGATAGAAGAAGTCGTCCACTGGACCAACCCTGGTGCTTTTAACATCAGAGTTTGATATATAAATACTAGGGATGTAACGGTATTATACATTTCGTAGTATTGCGGTAGAAGATTTTCCCGGTACCACCGTGGTCACATGATCGGTAAAACGTTAGGTCTTCCGGGCAACACGTGTAGTTTTTTTCCGGTCAAGTAAAGCGAGTGGAGGGACGCGGGAACTACAATTCCCATAATCCCATGCGTGCTACTCTGACGCCTCTCTACAAGTGGAGCGGCAATGGCGGAAGCAAAAGAAACACGGATTTTAAATCTGATGTGTCGAAAAAGTTCGCGTTCGCTGTGACAAGAAACGAGGAAGGACAAAATGTGATGGACATTCAAAAAACGAGTGAGTAAATCTGTGAATGAGCAGAGTGTGTATGCCGTTTCTCAATTAGAAGGTTGCAGCCTCCTTAGGTCGCATATGCAGGCTGCATCCGTCATTAAACGCCTGGTGTATTTAAGTTAACTGAGTATTACATTCGCAAGTCATAAGCGTGTTACAATAATATACGATTAAATAAGAATAATAGTCAACTTGAAAAATGTTAATATTTTGAAATAAGACGGTCTTCATTACGTATGCAGCCTACAAATGCGACCCATAGAGGCTGCAGACTTCCGATTGGGAAACGCGCCCCTGTATTAAGTGAGCTGACCTCAGCTCTAAGTCCAGCTACAATAAGTAAGCAATTTTCATTTTTTACTGGGTTGTTTTTGTTTTCAGGAATTGACCCATCTTAAAACCCATCATCTTTTCTTGATTCTACAATCACAACCGTTGCTTTCATAGGAGTACCAAGCATTAGCATTAATTTTAATAATAATTAAAACTAGGTCAATTGAGGGAGTCACTCAATTCTTAAAACCTGACTGATTGGGAGTTGTTTAAAGTCGACAAACTAAAATGAAACTTAATTTTTTGTCCTTTTTATGAAAATTGTAAACACTTCACTACACTTTGTACATTGTAATGTTCAGTCTTGTTTAATAAACACTTATGGGAGTTTTTCCAAGTCTTCATTTGTTTTTTTTTCTTCCTGCAAATGTTTCAATAATTACCGTACCGTGGGCATCATAACGAAATACTACCGTACCGTGAATTTTTGATACCGTTACATCCCTAATAAATACGAGAACATGAATAAAACAACAATCTTTTAAATATGTCTTTATTAAACATTATCATTTCATTAACGTTTTTTACTAAACAAACAGTACAGATATCTTAAGGTTTGTATTTTATTCCTCGTCTAGAGGTTCATTCAATACAAATATAAGCCAAACATTCTGAATCATGTAAAATAATTCGTGTTTTAAACTGCAAAGTTTCCATACTTTACTTACAGAGTGTCAGATAAATATATACATTGTTTTGCTTAGATTGATCAAAGAGATACGTCACAGGCTTGCCTGCTCGGACAGAATCGCCTCGAGTTCGGTCATTTTCGGATGCGGAGCCGCGCGGAAAGTTACAAAAAATGCCGTGCACAGCACCACGCGAAATGGGGTCTCGCGCACCCAACGCGCGCGACCGCCCACTCCGCGTTGACGTCATTTTTGCCGCGCGCACCAACGCGCCCGTGCGGACGCGTCGAGTATAAACATAGCTTTACAGCGCCGCATGAAGTCGTAAAAACCTATTCACCTTAAAGCTATGTTTATACTCGACGCGTCCGCACGGGCGCGTTGGTGCGCGCGGCAAAAATGACGTCAACGCGGAGTGGGCGGTCGCGCGCATTGGGTGCGCGAGACCCCATTTCGCGTGGTGCTGTGCACGGCATTTTTTGTAACTTTCCGCGCGGCTCCGCATCCGAAAATGACCGAACTCGAGGCGATTCTGTCCGAGCAGGCAAGCCTTTGACGTATCTCTTTGATCAATCCAAGCAAAACAATGTATATATTTATCTGACACTCTGGAAGTAAAGTATGGAAACTTTGCAGTTTAAAATACGAATTCTTTTACATGATTCAGAATGTTTGTCTTATATTTGTATTGAAAGAACTACTGGACGAGGAATAAAATACAAACCTTAAGATGTCTGTACTGTTTGTTTAGTAAAAACGTTAATGAAATGATAATGTTTAATAAAGACATATTTAAAATATTGTTGTTTTATTCATGTTCTCATATTTATATATATCAAACTCTAATGTTAAAAGCACCAGGGTTGTTCCAGCGGACGACTTCTTCTATCCTCTTCTTTGTGTTTGTTTTTGACTTTATTGCTCGCGTCGCCCCCTGGTGGTTCAAAAAATAGTGCAACAGCGAGCGCTTCAACTATAAACGCCTCGTCCGTTTGGTATGACGCGCGCGCGATCCGCGGAGGCTTGCGTTGCGGACCAAAGCGTGACCATAAACAAGGCTTAAAGCCGAAAGTATACTAGGGACGTCCGCATGACGTCATTTTCGTCATCGAGAGGGTCCGCGGCCGGCTGCGCGGACCGTCCGCGTGCAGCCCAAAATTTGAGACCGCGCGGACAGTGCGCGGACAGTCCGCGTACAACAGCGCATGCGCGTGAAAATATTTAGACAGTGCATTCCACTATAAACAATTATACAAAGGAAATAGACAGCATTTGCACATACACTATGGTTTTTCTTCTTTAACTTTTACTTCTTCAAAGAACAGAAAGCTCTGGAGCATGTTTGTTTGATTCCTGTTCTTTGTTGTCTTGTTGTTTGTTCTAAACTGTGTTTGCAATGGTGGATCAGTTACTTTTCTTTACCTATCCTAATGTTTTAATGTACTGTAAATGTCGCCAAATCAGTGCTGCCCTGACAGCCTGTTAGACTAATAATTTGAATAAGAAATCATTTGTATTGCGTATAGTGTCGAACGCAGCCATCCGCGTGTAGCCGCGGGGAGTATACTCGAAAAGCGGCGCGGACGTGTGCGCGCGCGAGCCGGACGCGGAAAAAACCCAGTCGGCATTTCAACGTTGATTCAACGTTGAATCAACGTCAGGTACCAACGTTGAATCAACGTTGGATTACCTTTCGGTTTTGCAAAAAATTTCAACGTTGAAATCACGACGTTGTTTCAACGTCACACTTTCAACATAGGTGAATTATGGTTGATATCATGACGCAATTTCAACCTTCTATTTCCTTGTTGTTTTTAACACTAAATATAGATTTTTACTTTACACTGCAATACTCACTAAATGATTTACTGTAAACGTGTCATTTTTAATGCAATTATCATATGAATGCAACTTGCTACGCATAACTTACAGTACAACCCCATTCATAAAACTAAACACTTAAGGAAGGTAAAGTTTAAATGTGGACAAATAAGATGGCAGGTGCCTACCCTTTCCAAATAAACATGAAAGCAGCTGTTAAAAATATTTTTTTATGGATAAAAAACACATTCTTTCAAACAGTTAGGTTTCCAGTTAGTAGTGCAGAAGTGGAATTTTCTAAATATAGAATAAAATCATAAAATATGAAACAAAATCATGTTTAAAAGTCATTTTATTAATCTGAATAGAAAAACTTTATTCAAGAAAAACTGCAAATATGAATTTTGTTGTTGGTTTAGTTGACAGTCTTCTTATGGCCACCACCACCCATCTATTCTGGCTCATGCTGTACTTAATACGATGACAGCATCTAAAGAGGGGGAAAAAACAAGATATTTAATTTTCAAAAAATGCTGCATTTTAGCCCATGTACAAAAAAATCTTGTTATTGCACATCAGGGCAAGATGCGTTTTCTTTGATAGTCTGACTTGAAACATTGCATAGCCATCTGATGAAGGAACAAAGCTGTTGTGTTTACGAAGATGACAATGAGGTTCAATTAAGATAATCTACAGTGCATTCAGAAATCATACACCTTTCACTTATAATTTTATGTTGTTGCATGATACTGTAATTGTTTAGATATTTTTACAAAGTAAAAACAGAATTTAAGAAACTTTTGCAAATGTATGAAAAAAGAAAACATATCATATTTACATTATACATATTCAGACCCTTTGAAACAACATCTGCAATTTACCTCAGTTGCCTCCAATTTCTCTTGAGGTTGCTGAGATGTTTCTACACCTTAAAGTGTCATGATGAACACAAAGATTTTTTAAGGAATGTCTGCAACCAAACTGACCAGAAGCACCATTGACTTACATAGTAGGATAAAAGAATACTATGGTAGTGAATGGTGCTTCTGATCGATTTGGTTACAAATGAATCCAATACTGAACGCTTAAGTGATATTAACTTTATATTTTCAACACGCCCAAATAAGATGCTTTACAAAGCAAACACTGACAGGTTGCTTTACGTGTGGGTCAAACAGCCTTGTGTGTAGTCCCTTACCAATGAAATCGAAGATGGACTTCAGAACTTCTGGACTGTCTGTGTAAGCCTTTAAACTCGCTCAGACCAGCAAGGCATCTTGTTAGCAGACATCCCGACCTGATCAAAAACTTTTGATTAGGAGATGTTATAATCCTATTTTTAATATATGTTTTACAAACTTACCACAGGTGATCTGGCAAAGCGACTTATGAAACAGCATCTTCCCAAATCTCCTTTTCAGGCTCATCTTAGCGATCATTGCATTTGATAAAGTTTGGAAAAAGAAAAACATATTTCATTAGTATAGAAATATAAATGTAATCTTGTGGTAAGAAATACAGAAAACTGTGGCCCAAGTACAACTTTTAAAGAAATTAAGAATTTTTTGTCATAACACTATTCATTACCTTTTAAGGGGAAATGATTTGGGGATCTGGAAAGACACACTACTTCATCGCTCTGTATTTTATCACACGTCTTCAAATTGCATGGTGATCTGCCTACAATTTAAAACACATAATAAAATAAAAACAAGTCATAGCCCCTTTTAAAAAGAAAACATAAATTGTGAAATACAAAACACTGCATCTTAATTATTAGGATTAGTAGAATTTGATTTGGTTACAAAACAAATATTAAATGCATTGTAAGGTTTTAGGGGAGACGCTTCACAAAAAAGAAATGGTAAATTACGGATTTCTATTACAACATGGTATCTTGGTGGTGCATTACGAGGGTAGGTGGTAGCTCATTGACAATTAAAAAAATTATGATTAAAGCCATAATACATAAAGATAAGAACAAATAAATGCTGTCATGTACACCACCACAAAGACACATTTTTTTCTGTCAATATGAAGCCTCTATAAAACTTGCATCACCATCCACTCTGAACACTGGATTAACTTTTGTCTCTGTCTACTGAAAACAAAGGGTTTGAAATATGTAGGCCTACATACTGTAGAAGGAATAGTGGCATACAAAAGAAATTAATTGCTGTGCTGAAAAGTAACCATTGTATCCTAAATTATTTTCCTAATGACAATGATAAACCAGTCTTGAGAAACAAGTAGCAGGTGTTTTTAAAAAGCCAGTCTCAATTCTCACCTGTGAAGTTTCTTGTGTTTGTGTGTCATTCTGTTTCTGATCTGACAACCCTTGCTGTCTGTTTCTTGTTCAATCTTGACAAAATATAAAAAAGTAAAATTAGTGCAATATTGGAAGAGAATTCTATAATGACTTTATCAGAACATGAATACATACACTTGCATACTGCATTTAAGTAAATATTGTAGAATAGCGGGGTTAACACAATTACCTGATCCAGATGTAGTGGCTGCTGATGCATGAAAATCTCAGCATTGACAAGATCATCCTCACTTTTCTAATTTGAAGGGCTCTGATAACGAAGACATTACAAAAGAGTTATAAAAATAAACTGATAATAAGAGCACATTTGTCTAGATAACCAATACTTTCTATTTCCATTAAAACTTGCTAACTATTCAACAAGTAAGCAAAATTACACCGTTACAATGTATTTCAATTCGAATAGAACATGCCAACTTACACGACATGATATTTTCGTACAAAGGAGTTAACTTAAGTGTTTCATGCCGCTTAAAATAATGGATACTGCGCGAATGACCGCAGGTGCGATCATAAGCGTAACATGTAATTGACTGATTGCCATGGAAACATGAGGGTCACGTCGACTATCTTGTCCCTTTTAATTTTATAACTGCATTTATACACATTACCCCGTCGAGAAAACCTCAGCATGATTAATATTGGATTCGACGCCCATGTTATCACGTCATCAATAAGTTTGGATTAATGTCATTAACACGAACTGCTATACGTATCCGTTATTGCGAATTCGTGAGCCATAAAACACCAACATATCATCTAAGTTTTAACACTTTATCAGTAATATGAATTTGAGAAACTAAGCAGCTTACACTGACCGCACCGCACTCGAGCTGCTCCTCCTTACAAAAGGCTGATAGGTGTCTGTGGCGCCTGTAAGACCTCTCGGATATAAGTTACGCTGACTGAACTACGAAATCAACACTTTTTCACCGAAGTTGTCCAAAAAAGCCCTTACATTTATAACTAGTTGCTTTTCTGAAGCAAAAACAACCAAGTGGTTAAGTTGATAAAAACACACCTCATATTAATTTATTAATATTCATAATAACGAAGTCCAATTTCGGCGGGAACATCCCGTGGACTAGCAAATTAACTACTATAACGAATACATTCGCAACTAACAGAAAAAAACCCGATTTGGCATCGTGCTTTTTTGTCATACCACTTTGTATATGTGAATAAAATAACGTTATGCGTTTACATTGACTTATATTTCCTTACCTCTTCTTTCTCTGAAGCATTTTCTCCTTTCGCAAGATCTCAAAGACAGCCGTTAAAACAGTCCAGTCTCGTGTAATCTTGCGAGATTACGTCGCTACCTGTATTCAATTATTTGTTTCATTTTTTTATATAATGTCATAAATTTTATAAAATGAGTTTTTACATTTTTTTTCTGAATGATTCACATATTATAAAACATTATTTTATTGTCTCTCTGCAACCATTTACTTCACTGTTGTTTCAACGTTGAATCAACGTTGAACAAACAACTGACGTTATTTCAACCAAATTTCAACGTTGATTTTTAAGCATTTTATTAACCTTTTTCAACCGTTTACCATTCACCGTTGTTTCAACGTTGTTTCAACGTTGAACAAACAACTGACCTAATTTCAACCAAATTTCAACGTTGAAGGTCGGTCATATGCCCGCTGGGAAGTATACCGCAGCCTTTATTCCGCCCCGCTCATTTTTTAATTCTTCGCTCTTCCGCATTTTGTCAACCGACTTCGGCTAACATGGCACAGCGCAACTGGTAGCTAATTGCTGGTTAAAGAGGTTGTTTGTAGTTCACTATTACTTTAGCAAAATGACAAATAACGCTAATGTTGTACATGTTTTAATTTGGGAGCACTGAGAAAACTTACATACAACGCTCGGATCGTCTCATATTGTACCATCAGTCGTTACGTGGGTAGACGATATGAATTGGCTGTGGCCGCAGCAGGTAACCTATAGGACATATTTAACTACCTCGTCCTGTCAGGAGGAGTTGATGGAGTATGGAAAGCCGTTTTAACTTTTATTCGTTGTGTTCTAGATATCAACAAGTTAAAATTAAAATTTTTGATGTCTGATATTACATTTATACTAGTAGGGGAGAGTGGGGTAAAGTGAGACATTTTTTACATTTGCTCCCCTCTAAGCGAGCTAAAATGATATATCAGTCAAATTTACACATTTCCCATTAATTCAGGATGTTTCCTAGCTATGGAAATTACCAGAATGTATTCAGGACGAAGAGCAGTGAAAATATGATTGTTTTAAAAAAAGTGGTCTTGTGTCTCACTTTACCCCAGCTTAGGGGTAAACTGAGACAGACCAGAAAAATCAAGGGGGTAAAGTGAACCAGCTCGGGGTAAACTGATCCACTTACTTTTTCCACTCTGAAACTACCATAACAGCACATATTGTAACAGATAAAATCCTGACAGCTAGCTTGACAACCACACATTCCAGAACTAATGTTGGACTAGTAAAAGAATCAAGGGGATTGGTCAATTAAGAACATTATTTTTCTAAACACTTGAAAGTACAGTAACTCTGAACCAAAATCAAATACAACATAATATAATTCAAAAGTTATATTTTTTGGCCAGTTTTTGCCTTTATTTAACAGTGAGTTTTGGAGAGGACAGGAAAGGACAGGGAGGAGAGAAGGGTATTGGATCAGCAAATGACCACGAGCCGGAAATCGAACTCGGGTCCCAGAAAGTGTGAAAGCACCACATGTCGGAGCGCTGCCCACTATACACCATTGGCTCCGACAATTCCAATTTTTTTAACATTCAAATGACATATAGAACCAGTTAGATTAGAACGCAGTTTGGGGGTCAGAACAAAGGACCCTTAGAGCCAGCTAGTGTCTGCAGGTCAGCGCAAAAGACAATCAGAACCATCTATCAATATTTCTATCCCTTGCAGCTGCTCTTACTGTGGGTTCACACCAGACATGAGTTCAACGATTTGTGCAAGTAGATTACATTCAAAGTTAATGCAAAGACACGATCAGACGCATCCTCGCCTGGGGCGATGCGAATGACGCCATATGAGCGGAGCATTTGCAGCGAAAACACGCACTATTCACCTCAAACATGTCTTCGCCCAAGTTGAAAATATTTATCTCAAGCGAATAATTTGCATGACACAATGTTAAATCCTGTGAATAATCTAGAGGGAGTAATGCTACGTACACACCAAATGCGAGGCATCGCGTTACTTGATCTAGATTACTCGCAGGATTTAACATCGTGTAATGAGAACTTTCGCTCGAGTTGAATATTTTCAAATTGTTTTTCCCCAGGCTGTCTTCCTGGTGTATTGACTAGGGATAATGGTTTTTCTGCAATGTTTATAACATTAAAAATAAAACATATGTAATGTAATATTACATTAAAATATGTTTTAGACTAAACTGAACTTGTGCCTCATGTCTCACTTTACCCCACAGCATTTGTCTCACTTTACCTCACCGTATAACATTAAAAATAAAACATATGTAATATATGTAATATAACATATGTAAATAAAACATATTTTAATGTAATATTACATTACATATGTTTTATTTTTAATGTTATAAACATTGCAGAAAAACCACAATTCAATTCTTGATATCAACAATTAAGTTATTGATATCTGTAATTGTATTTTCACTAGTGAAATGTCACCATAGGCTGCCATTCGAATTCAATTGTTGATATCAAGAATTAAATTTTCACTAGTAAAAATGTTAATTCTTGATATCAACAATTCAATTCTTGATATCAACAATTCAATTCTTGATATCAACAATTCAATTCTTGATATCAACAATTACATTTCCACTTGTAACAATGTTAATTGTTGATATCAATCATTCAATTCTTGATATCAAGAATTAAATTATTGATATCAACAATCAAATTCTTGATATCAAGAATTCAATTGTTACAGGTTTAAATGTTAATTCTTGATATCAATAATTCTATCAGTCGCACTTGGGGAGACGCACGCTATAAGTTTGAAAAAATAAATAAAACTAAGCAAACATGTCTGAGGAACAGGGCAGCCGCGTCACTACCATGGATTAAAGTTTTCCGTCGCTAGACGGATTTCCGTCAATTGAAAAATTATTAAATTCACTTTTCATAAAGACGACGTGTATTCACCTTTTTAAGTGGGATGTGATCAAAGCCTGGAGCGGAGCCAAATCACGTTCCTCTATCCACTGTAAGCGTTCTGTAATCACTACGCACAGGATCCACTCCGGGTTTTCTGGCTGTATCACGTTAAGCTGAGGTAAAACTTTATTTAAGCTAGCATGGTCAAACTTATAATGCAGGAAGGCTCCGATGTTTTAGAAATCGATAAAGGTGTAAAAGACCTGGAGGTTGACTTGGCTTAGCGAAATGATGAAGATTGGCAAGGCTTTCAGTTCGTGGGCTAAGAAAACCAAAAAGCCAGGTAACTTGCGTGTCTTTGCACAGTATGACTAGGGGTCCTGTATTTTGGGGGTAAATGATTTCTCCCGTACGTGATCACCCGCGTCCCGTTTTTGACTGCTATGCTGATCTAACCAGTGGCTGATACAACGGGTTTGTTAAACTCGTGGGTAAACTTCATGTGGCGCCACAAGAACCAGGAGGCAGATGACATCCAAATCCCGTTAGAGCGATTCGAGGAATCATAAAAGGAGACTGCTTCCGAAATGCTCTCGCGGGACTTTGATGTCAACCACATGTCGGTTCTTGCAGTTGCATTTGCGTGTGGTCACAAAAACTTAACATTTGTACACATATTTAAGCACCGCAGTTTAAAAACAAGTGATTTTAAGTCATTCAAAGTCAAACAACGGCCGCTGTTTCTGTGTCAGATGGGCACGCAAAGCCGCGCATTCGCTTCTCATTGTGTGAGTATTTTTGCCGCTTTATTGGCCTTAAATAAACATATGCGTCAAAAATCCAGTCTTTGCAAGTATCCTCATATAAACACGACCATTTAGGTCTTAGGATAAAGTAAACAGCAGAAACATTGCGCACAAAATAGCACATCAGCGCTGCCTCTATTGTAACATAATAATTTGTTGATAAAGGTACAGTCATTCATTGTACATCTTTCACTATGGTTACAGACATCCTGTGGGTATTGTACACGAGTTTGACTCGAGTTACTCGTTTAGGATTTATATTCATACATAACGTTACTGTATTAGAGCTGTGACTGTAAGCTGTTTTGTGAACGGAGCAGACCCTGGATTATTCGTTTATGTGTACTGAATAATATAATATGAAAAAGTTGTATTTGTTTACATTAGTAAATGCATTATATAACATGAACAAACAATGAAAATATAGAGTATATAAGCATTCTTGTTTATGTCATTACAGTAATTGACGGTAGTTCATGGTGCATTCACTATGTTAACAGTTTCAACTTTGATTTAAAAAAAATATAAGTAAATGCTCAAATTAATACATTTACAATTAATTAATTAATAAATAATTAATAAAAGATTCATTAAAGGTGGTGATATTCATGTATTCTTTTTATATAGTGAGTTATTTAGCTGTTTCGCCTTAATCTGAAATTCCCTGCAAACTACAGCTACCTATATACCACAGGAGACTTTAATATGGAATTAATGGCAAAAAATCTCCCCTTAAAATGTTATTGGTCTCGCCTACATAAAGTGTTAGTTAAAGGAATTTGACTTGGCCTTAAAAAAATTTCAGTCAGAAGAATTTTTTTCACTTTAATCCCTGGTCACTACAGTCACGTGACTTCACGCTCGAGCCGGAAGAGAAGACAATGCTGAATAAAGTCCTAATTCTTGCTATTTTTGGACCAAACTGTATTTTCGATGCTTCACCACAATCTCACTGACCCACTGATGTCACATGGACTACTTTGATTATGTTTTTATTACCTTTCTGGACATGGAAACGGTACATAGATTTTCAATTGAGGAGACAGAAAACTCTCGGACTAAATCTAAAGTTAAAACATCTTAAACTGTGTTCCGAAGATGAACGGAGGTCTTCCGAGTTTAGAACGACATATGGGTAAGTCATTAATGACATTATTTGCAGTTTTGGGCGAACTATCCTTATTCAGTAGTCACGCTGTTCCCTTTGGGGGCGGAGGCGAAAACACGAGCTTAACCAGTATGTAAATATGTGACCCGTCACGGAAACCAGGGACTCAAGTCGGCAGCACAAGTTTCGAGAAAATGAGATACAAAGTTTTTTTTTTCGAAATTTGTGATTTTCGTTTTATTGCAGAATCTGTTCGTTGAGATCACGAAGAAGCCTCTCCATGTTTGAGATAGCAGTTTTTGTATATTTAAAAGCGTACATTTTGCGGTTAAAATAGGCTTGTTTTTCCAGAGATTCTAGCGTGCAGCGGGGGGCGTCATTGTCTGTGTGTATATTTACATACTGTATAAGCTTGTGTTTTCGCCTCCGCCCACAAAGGGAACAGCGTGACTACTAAATAAGGATAGTTCGCCCAAAAATGAAAATAATGTAATTAATGACTCACCCTTATGTCGTTCTAAACTCGGAAGACCTCCGTTCATCTTCGGAACACAGTTTAAGATGTTTTATCGTTAGATTTAGTCCGAGAGCTTTCCCCTTCATTGAAAATCTATGTATGGTTTCCATGTCCAGAAAGTTAATAAAAACATCATCAAAGTAGTCCATGTGACATCAGTGGGTCAGTAAGATTGTGTTGATGCATCGAAAATACAGTTTGGTCCAAAAATAGCAGAATTACGACTTTATTCAGCATTGTCTTCTCTTCCGGCTCGAGCGTGAAGTCACGTGACTGTAGTGACGCGCTGCCCTGTTCCTCAGACATGTTTGCTAAGTTTTTTTTTTTTTTTCAAACTTATAGCCTGCGTCTCCCCAGACTGTAAAGCTCGGGCGCACAAAACAAAAGAAGAAAAAAAGAAGCTGGGGCGGAACAAATAACAGTCAGCCGCATCGTACGTCAGCCGCGTCACTGACTTTATGCGGCGCCGCAGTCGGATGACGTCAAAGTACCGCGAGAGCTCTTCAAGAAATCTTACGGAGTAGTTTAATTTCGACTCGCTCTCGCGGTACTTTGACGTCATCTGTATGTCAGTTCTTGCAGCGCAGCATGAGTCCAAACACACAGAAGTTACACAGATATAGTTGTATTCTTCATATAATTGGCTACATGTTTTGTCTATCAATATTTTCCATGAAGTCATTGGCTGATGGAGGAACGAGCGAGCCATTGGTAACCTCTCTAAAGGATGTCACGTTTTCGACGGCGCTGTTTGGATGATCTATTATACTACTTCCCTATTTTAAATACAAACTTTGAAGGCGGGTTCATGTGTTTAACGGAATGTAAGCTCATATACCCTTAGATGTTACGATTTAAATAGTCTTCAGATTATATATTATATTGTATTACCAGACATTCATGCGAAATCTGATGTAAACAATCTATATTTCACGGATTATACGCATTTGTGGACAAATATGGACATTGGATAATCTGAAACAGACTGGATTCGACTTGTGATCCCCACAAAGGTAAAAGAGTCATGTTTATTTTTGCGGGTTGTCATTTGGTCATAAAATACTACATATGATGCTAGAACATCTCAAAAAGGGTTTTACAGGGGGCATGGCTTAGCTAAATGAGATGTAAATGAGCCCTATTGTCTCCCCCAGCTGAAAAGAAGAGTCCCTTTCGTCTCGATTTTCTCGGTTTGAGTATTTCTGAGTTCCTATATTCAAATGGCCACAACTTCTCCAAATCTTATCAGATTTACATGTGTTACACATCGTTGGAAAGCTTAGAAACTGCACTTTCAGAATCTGTGAATAACTCAAAATGCCCAGATCCGACTTGTGTCCCTACTTTCCGTGACTGGTCACATATACACACAGACAATGACGCCCCCCGCTGTACGCTAGAATCTCCGGAAAAACAAGCCGATTTCAACCGCAAAATGTACGCTTTTAAATATACATAAACTGCTATCTCAAACATGGAGAGGCTTCTTTGTGATCTCAACTAACAGATTCTGCAATAAAACGAAAATCACAAATTTTGAAAAAAAAAACCGTTGTTTCTCATTTTCTCGAAACTTGTGCTGCCGACTTGTGTCCCTGGTTCGGTGACGGGTCACATTTTTTTTTCAAAAAATACAAACATGTACATTTATGTTGCTCACCTAATATAGTAGCCCAGTTTGTGCTGAATGCAATGTCATGAGACTTTTGCCATTTTTATGTTTTTAAGCAATTGAAAAAAGAACAAATGTCAGTGGTGGTAAAAACTGCTCAAGGATGACAACTCAACCAAGACCCCAGAGGGTTAAATTTTTTATTCAGTTCTATATGTTCTGTTGGTTGTATTTTATCCCAACGTTAATGTAGGGTTAAAAACGGAAATAGGAAGTGCTTCTGGACCAGTGTTGTTTACGTCGTGCATAATGGTCTATTGAATCACTAATGTTGTAAACCTTTTTAGCGAAGACCAGGAGACTTGGATTTCCTCGAGCAGTAGTCTTTATTGCAGAAAGCGATCTTCAACTCAGAGCATAGAGCTCGGGGAGCTGCAGTAACCAAGTCTGGCTTACAGTAGCCCTACATTGCATTTATTCACATTTTAGGGGGCAGTCCCCTAAATGGCATAAAAAGCACTCAACTTTAAACAAAGCATGTAAATTCAGTCAAGGAATCAGCCCGTTACTGGAATTGCTTCAGCCCTGATCTCATCAGCATACCAGTGTAATTCAAATGCATAGGTGCTAATCCAATCATCCTAACAGTATCGCCCATACCTTCAAATGCATAGAGACAAAGGCACAGTTGTGCCTTGAGCTTAGCAATCACCTTTAACTTGGTACCCTTCCCAATGGTCAGGAAGAGCATAGAGACAAAAGGTAAGCTCGGGGAGCTGCAGTAACCAAGTCTGGCTTACAGTAGCCCTACATTGCATTTATACACATTTTAGGGGGCAGTCCCCTAAATGGAATAAAAAGCACTCAACTTTAAACAAAGCATGTAAATTCAGTCAAGGAATCAGCCCGTTACTGGAATTGCTTCAGCCCTGATCTCATCAGCATAACAGTGTAATTCAAATGCATAGGTGCTAATCCAATCATCCTAACAGTATCGCCCATACCTTCAAATGCATAGAGACAAAGGCACAGTTGTGCCTTGAGCTTAGCAATCACCTTTAACTTGGTACCCTTCCCAATGGTCAGGACAGGGTACCCGCGGAGTCTTAAAAGTCTTGAAAAAGTATTGAATTTCATTTTTCAATATTAAGGCCTTAAAAGGTATTGAATTTCACCTCAAAGTCTTGAATTTTTCACGGAGGTCTTAATTTTTCAAATGATCAATAGATTTATATGCTGTTAATTCATATACAAAACTCACGTGCACGAAAACCACGCGCGAGCGATAGATATGAGCGCAGAACACTATCCATGTTCGGAAAAGAACAATATTCGCGCGCGGGAAAGCATTCTCGCGTGTTCACAGAACACTATTCGCTCGCAGAAAAACGTCCTCCCAAGAGCGCACCTCTGTTCAAAGTGCCAAACACAGCCACGCAGGCAAAGTAAAAAGTTAAGTAAAAAGGCTGGGATGATAAAGTAAAGGCTGGGATGAGCACTCGCTCGACTTTAACTATGCGCTCGCAGCTGCACAACACGCACTTGCTCGATCAAGATGACTTGGGACTGTGGGGGCGGGACAATGACGGGTGTCCAAGCACCTATGATTGGTTGTTTGATTTAATCAGTGACACACACAATCTTCTGTTCCACAATGTCTCTAGTAAATCTAGATAGAGAAGACACGTTTTTATATGATCATTATGTCGAGAAGGTAATTTATATGTTAAACAAAAGTCTGTGATCCATGCAATAATAAGCTGCAAACAATAACGCAAATTTGAAAGCTATTATATATTTTGTTTACTGTTTAATTAGATAATATCATCTTGCAATATATACTATAGGCTACATATTTACATTGTCACACTAAGTTAGCATTAGAAAACTTTAGAATGGTCCTGTATAAAAATTAACAGAAAAGATTAACAGAAATATATCTGTATATGAGCTTGTGTCCAGTTTTTTGTTTGGTGCAGTGAACAGATCTCTTGTCTTTTTAGGGTCAAAATAGCATTACATTTTAATTTGTTGTTGTGTTTGAGGGGTTTTTGTTTCATTTGCCATAATATGGTTAATTTTGTTTGTCAGTATTGTTCTGGTTCAGAGCATTACTGATGAGTGTTATTAGATGTTGTTATTATCTTAACTATATTAAACAGCAAAAAAAAAAATACCTTAAAAATGGTGTTATTGTTTGGTTTGCAGCTTATTTCATGGATCAAACAAGGCTATTGTTTTAACATAAATTACCTTCTCCGACATAATGGTCATATTAAAACGTGGCGGGCTGCACAAGATAAAGAGGAGGGCCGCATGTGGCCCCTGGCCCTCCAGTTGCCCATCCCTGATTTAGGGATTTTCAAATTTACAATAAATGTACATTTAAATCTATTAAATCTATTTGATTGTTGGTTTTGATTGTTGGGTAAAGATAAGGGTTAGGCTATTTGGGCCTTGGACTCAGCCTTTCAGAGGCATGTTGTCATGAATGTTCAAACACTTGTAAATAGTAATTATTTGAGATATATTACGTTATTTAAAATGATTTATTCTACCCGAATGGGTGCGATGTAGGTATTAAATTTCATTTGAAGTGGTATTAAAAAGGTCTTAAAAAGCCTTGAATTTAGGTTTGACAATCCTGGGGGTACCCTGCAGGAAGAGCATAAAGACAAAAGGTTAATGTCTTAACCACCTGGGCTGCATGACTTGATTGTAGAATGTCATAATCTTTATCTCCAGATGTAAAACACAATGTATATCACTTTTTCAGTTTACATACTATTACATTGGAACCTAGATATTACATTTTATAAATTTGTAATCCTACAGTTCCCCCTTTGAGAGTTGTAATAACTCTCACAAAATACAATTTATGACACTAAAAGTTAATTCTTGTAACCTGTGATTTGCTACAGGCACTTGTTCTGTGTTGATTGTCTGTAGTGACAAACTGCATGCTGACACAGAATCAAACATGCAGCTAGAGTCTGTGAAGTTCTTACGGGTAATAGTCTTTTTTTGGTTGGAACTGTCATCTCCTTGTAATGGGCATGGGTTGTTTGTTGACCTAAACATTTACCAACAGGTTTCCAAACCATAAAGAATTGTCTAAAGTCATCTGGTGTAATTTTGCTTGATCATGCTGAGAGATCCTTAAGTTCCAGATCATGCTTAAGTTCCTGTATTTGTTTCTCTGCGTTGTGTTTTTTTTTTTTCGTTTTTTTTTTTCTTCGTGACTGTTGGCTTGGCAGTGGGTCTCGTTGTCTTTAGAGGTTGTGCCTTCATACGCAGTTAAGGAGGTTGGGGTGTATGAGTCTTGGGACAGCCATCAAGGGGTATCTGGACAAAGAAAGAAAGAAAACAAAAGACGAAAGAGCAGTATTTGTTGTAAAAAGAAACTATAACATTTGTATACAAATGTTGTATCCTTTGTTCAATCTGAGTGTTTTGTTGTTCCTATTTCTTAATTCTGCGACACCTAAAGGACAGTGAGGTAAGGATGGACTTGTGGGGCGGGTAAGGCCTATGAGGGAGTCTTCACCGCATGGTTGGCCCCCGAGCCTATTGCATTCGGATCTTCCCTGGGCTCCTCACTGGTCAGTTTGTCCTAGTCTGCCCCTGTCAGCATGGGAGCTATCAACATCTTAGATTGTAAATGAGCTCATCCCTCTTTTAAACGGTAAAAAAAATCCCTAAAAACCTCTTAGAAAAATCAGTCATGGTAGATGTCATAAGACAGTATAAATTACTGACCTGTAGCTAAAGACCATTTAGGGCTGTGAGAGTAAACTATTCTTCTTAAGAGATGGTGGTAAGTGATTTTCAGTTTAAATCACGATTGCAGTCCCAACCACACTTATACATAAAAGGAAAAAATAGCAACCTTTTTGTTGCATGAATCTTTACATAAGAGTCTTTCATCCTTGTAAATTTCAATACAGCAATAAGCTCTCACAGCCTTAATGTTTAGACTTTTAGCAAGTTGCCCCACAGATTGAGTGTAGAGGAGAGGGGCTGCTTCAGTATTGTAAGGAGGCTTTGTAAGAGCTGAGAAACACTGTTAATTTCTCCAAGTATCTTTTTACCTCTCCTACAATCTTTTAAATAATGCCCTTGCTTCCCGCAGTACTGACATTTGATGTCCCTCCTAAGACATTTATTTTCTTGAGTTGTTGTGCTAAATGTAGCTGCTGCTATTCTTACTTTTGCCTTAACATCAGCATCTCTTTCCCATGTAGCTAAACTGTCTAGGTTACTTCTGAGAGTTTTGTTAGACCAAGTTAGATCTAGGAATGGTAAGGCTTTTCTGTACTTGGCTACAAGGCCATCTGACCAGATGCGGACTAGAGGTCCCTTGTCCTCTAGCACATTTTCAGGATCATCAACTATTCCACTGTAAGTTACAGCTGCCTGACAAAACCTTTCAGTGTATTCACTCACAGATTCTTCTTTCCTTTGTACACAGTTAGTGATTCTGGACCGGTCGATTTTGGGTCCTATGATATTCTTTAGAATCTTTAAAACACCTTCTCTCAAATCGCCTTTACTGGCATGTTGTAGTTCAGAAGTAACAGCAGACCCATACCTGTTGAATTCAGATTCAGTTAGAATTTGTGACATTAGCTGTGTGACTTCTGCTAACGACATGTCATAGAGATGCATTTTGCTGATCAATGCTCTTCTAAATTCACAAAAACTTGTGCGCGCTGAGGGTAAGTTCTGAGATATTTTCTCTATATCTTTAGGTCCTAGTGCTTTGATAACAGTTTGTACTTGGACAACAGAAGAGTTGGGAGGAACACTTTTAACTCCTTGAATTCCCTGAGATCTTCTTCTAGCGCCACATACCTTCACTGAATTTATAGGCACATCATCTACTGATTGGATGGCTACATCTGTTTCAAAGAAAGTTTGTAAGTCAGGATAATTCATATCAGGCTGACTAACTTCTTCCATATCAGTTTCTACTGTAGCTTTGTTGCGGTTCAATTTCTTAGTCAAAGAGGATACTCTAGAACGAAGCTCTTTGTTTTGTTCCTCTAGCTCTGAGTTGTGTAGCTAGCGTTAAACCAAATTCTCTGTGGCAGCAGATAATGCCTTTCACATTGTTCTTGCGAATACATGCTCCTAGTACCCTTTTACACTCATCTACAGACCAAGTCTTGTCTGGATGGATTTCATACTTTTGAGTTAGCTCTTGCCTAACTTTCTTAGTGACTATAAGGTCCATTTGCACTCCTAACAGTGATTTGAATTCACTATCTGACCACAAAGGAGTCGCGAGACCACCTTCTTCAGTTGTGGGAGTCAATCTAGGATGCCTTTTAACCATTTTCCTCTATGCTGATTCAGATAATCACTGTTGTTAACCTTCCTTACAAAGTAGATGATAGCACCAATTCTTCTCTGGCAAAGCAGAGGATTACCTATTTTCTCATATGCATGTGTTCTTATGCATCCGTGATAAACAGGTTAAACCAAACTTCTCTGCCTAAACCGAGGATAACCAAACTTCTCTGACTGAACAGAGGATAACTAAACTTCTTTTCTGGCTGAACAGAGGATAACCAAACAACTTCTCTGCCTAAACGGAGGATAACGCGAATATTAGCACGTTATGCTAATCTTCCCTGCCTAAACAGAGGGTAAACCAACATTTGTTATCAGAAACCTGCAGCTGTTTGTTAACACTTAACCACATGTACTGGTCTGTAGAGGTTCTTTTGATAGAGTGACACTCACCAAATCAAAGTTGAGCTGATAAAATCAGTCTGGAGCGATGTTTGTAGATGTTTTGGTGAAATGAGAAGCTCTATCCGGGTCGCGGCACCATCTGTTGTAAACCTTTTTAGCGAAGACCAGGAGACTTGGATTTCCTCGAGCAGTAGTCTTTATTGCAGAAAGCGATCTTCAACTCAGAGCATAGAGCTCGGGGAGCTGCAGTAACCAAGTCTGGCTTACAGTAGCCCTACATTGCATTTATTCACATTTTAGGGGGCAGTCCCCTAAATGGCATAAAAAGCACTCAACTTTAAACAAAGCATGTAAATTCAGTCAAGGAATCAGCCCGTTACTGGAATTGCTTCAGCCATGATCTCATCAGCATACCAGTTTAATTCAAAAGCATAGGTGCTGCTAATCCAATCATCCTAACAGTATCGCCCATACCCTCAAATGCATAGAGACAAAGGCACAGTTGTGCCTTGAGCTTAGCAATCACCTTTAACTTGGTACCCTTCCCAATAATCAGGAAGAGCATAAAGACAAAAGGTTAATGTCTTAACCACCTGGGCTGCCTGACTTGATTGTAGAATGTCATAATCTTTATCTCAAGATGTAAAACACAATGTATATCACTTTTTCAGTTTACATACTATTACATTGGAACCTAGATATTACATTTTATAAATTTGTAATCCTACACTATAAAAGTTATTTTTAAGTAACAAAGTAAGTTGATCATGTCACGGTTGAAACCCAGGTAAGACAGGTTGAGGCAAAGTGCGAATCCAAATGCAGTTTATTCCAACAAAAGTAAATGTAAACAAGGTAAACACGAGAACAAGGGAACACTAGGGACATGCAACAACTTTCAACGAACGACAAACAAGGACTGAACAGGCAGGGTATAAATACATGACCAGGGGCGTTGCTAGACATAAAGCTCTACTGGGGCACAGGCCCCCCATTTTTTGCTGACTTTTTTTGAAAGCCTGCTGTGTGCAAGAAGTGTGCAACACTTCTATATAATGTCCTTTGCTTAACCCATTATTCTACAGTGCAACAGCGAAAGATAGGCTACTTATATACAAATGTAATCTTCATCATACCTAACATTATTAACATGTTTGGAGGCATAAATAATGACAGCAGAGAAATATTTTCTACATTATACAATGATAGCAATGATTAATAACTTATTTTTACAAGAATATTTTAAGAAAACAGTCATTTTATGACTGCTATACTAAATAATCTCAGTCATAGTTAATATTTTAGTAAACTAAATATAAATTTCATATCTGAAAATACAGAACAGTATATCACATACATCTGTTGAATTTCTCAGCAACAATGCAATTATATAGACTTGACAGAAGTTTTCCTGAGATTTTATCTCTAATGTTTGAGACCTGACAGGGTGAGGATGTAGTTTCTCTTACCTCCCTTAAACTCATTATCTCTCCTTTCTGCTTCTCTTTCCCTGCTTTGCACAAAACATTTCTGATGTCCATCTACAGCAGCCAATAATGATCGAGAGTCAAAATAAGATTAGCATTATTGTTTAGAAACTTACTTTAGTCTCGTCATGTTTTCATAAGCTAACTGGCTCGCGTGGCGTCACCTTTTGAATGTGGTTGTGCGCTAATGACGCAAAGACGCGCGCGGACATGGATACGTGCGTGCACGCGTCAATGCAACTGCTTTGTCGCTTTTACAAGCGTAAATTGGGTAACTACATTGCATATAGATCCGTTTTTTCCGCGATTGTTTTTGTAAAGGATTGCACTAGTTAACTGCTAAAATTTAAACTTGAGATTAACACCGGGGCACAAAAGATTTACACTGGGGCACGTGCCCCAGTAAAAGGGGTCTAGCGACGCCCCTCTACATGACCAAGACCAATTACAAAGCAGAAACAATGAGTAACTAAGACAACAAACAAGGGGAAGAGCAAGAGAGCAATGAGTAACCATGGTAGCAAACAAGGGGGCGGAGACACTAATTAACACAGGGAAATACAACAAGGGTACACAAGTAAACCACATAATACACAGAGACATATGAGTAAACCCAAAACACAAGAACACAGGGACACTACGTAACAGATCAACATATGACAGCCTCTGAACTTGGTCAATTCTAATACTAAAACCATACAGGCACTGGACCAAAAATACATTCAATCAGTCATCGCTTCCAAAAAGAATTCAACACTTCATCTTGTTAATGCTATAAATTAATTACAACAAAAGAAAATGTCATCATGAACAAGAACATGAACAACAATATCACATTAGATCACAGAATGTCCAAAATGACATTTCCAAATGTGCATTCATCTTTGCCATGTTATATTCATTTAGTTGACTAGTTGTATACACTGATTTAAAAAAAAAACACTTAATCAAAACACGTATTTTGTCATATTAAGAACACTGTCATTACTGCTGTCATTGGATGTCATCGCTGAACTTTTTTGACAGCGATCAACTGTCGATTTTTGTTGACTAAAATAATGGAACGTTTTTCATAAGATTCCCTTTGGGCAATGTGTTAGCATGACAGAAGCTTGATGCTGTCGTCGGAGTACAAGCAAAAACCGGCACTTTTCCTTCTCCAGAGTGCATTAATAATAAGGTTTATCAATGCCATCCAAAATATTATTTTGTTCTTGTTTGTTTGCTGATCACAAAGTACAAAGTAGATGAGGAAAACTAGGATTTTTGTGTATTCAAAGCGCCGCCATTATTGTTTACACTGCGTGGAATGCTGTGCTGTGAGTGGTAAAGAGGATTTATTGCATTCTGCAGAGAAGGAAGACATTTGTCGTGGTTTGGAAAAAAGGGACAAAAAAATGCCGGATTAAGAATTTACTTGTTAATACAGACCAGATACAATACTTATTTTGGCGGTAACTACTATTTTTAAAAAGTCATTTATCCCGTTTTGGAACCAAACTCTTAATTTACTAAAAACAAGTGTTACACAAAAGTGTAACTTGTTCTGTTGTGTTACTTTTGACACACCTGTGTGTTACTTTCGTCCCAGCTGACAGGGTTAAAAGGAACAATGCGCTACTTATGTTCAAAGTGAAATTATACTAAAGTTGTTTTACATTTGTTCAAAATTCCACCTGGTATTGATATACCACACTTGTGAGTTATTGACCACAGCACAATTATTTATCTGTCTAAAACATTATCTTTTAAATTATGTTTTTCTGTAAAAAATGTTACACTTGCTCCTGGTCTCCCCTACTGTTAGACCTAACTTTATTTCTTTCTATTTTTTATGGTTGTAATTTCTGTTTTATTTTTTCCCAAATTCCGTTTTGTCCATTTTAATTTTTGCAAATTCCGTTTTTTCCGTTTTAAATTTTTTTTTTTACCCTTTAATGTTATTTTAGTCATAAAAAGAGCCTTTAATGTTAATGATTAAATTGTACACAAATACAATAGGAATGACCTGAAATTCATTGAGGTAACATTTTTCACATTCCCTGTTTGCAGAATGGTTGGGAAAAACGGGACAACACGATTACTTAATGAGTGTAAAACCATGCATACACAAACACACACACACACACAATTCAATGCATTGTTTAGTGTTGTTGCAGAAGGCTACACGTGTCAAAGCAGTGGTGCCTTCAGAAGTGCCTTAAACACATCGGTCCAGCAGAACGCGATGCATATTTTAAACACGATCGCTTGATATGCATATAACTTTACAAACATACACAGGATAGTGATCTGACTTCGGACAGCATGAATGCGCAGCTCTCTGCACGTGCGCCCGAAAGAGAGACAGAGAGCGGCACCACGAAGCAGATCATTATATTTTAAACGCGAGGGATAGTTAGTTTGCCTCAGCTCGCTTGAAACGCATAAAACTGAACAAATATATGAGGATTTGTGTTCGGACTTCGGTCAGATGCGAGCGCATGCACGTGATGGAGGTGCAGTGAGATTAGAGAGTGAATGTATCTTTGCGCTCTCAGTGAACGGAATTTGTTGACAAAACTTACAAAATAACAGTACTCCGGTCACATAAAAGTCACGTGATAACTGCTCGGAATTAAGTGCTAAGCATCGAATTTTGTTATTTTTGTTGACGAAAGCAGAGTCGTGGAGAGCCACTTCGCCTTGGTTTCAGTGTTTTGGAGGGGGTCTGAAATGACGGGGAGGGGGTGTGTCGCCCAGATTTGCTTCCCCCGGTCTGCATTTCCCCCAGACATATGTATAATTCCGCGCAATTCCGCGTTAACACTAGGTTCTGTGTTAATTTGCCAATTCCGCGATTCCATCCGCGATTCCGTGATCGCGGAAATTATAGGGCCCTACATATTAAAAATGCAATTAGAAAGACAGACACACACAAACACACACACAGAAGTGCGTTGATCTCGTAGCACGCGTGAGGCAGGTTGCCTCCGGCTTGCACTGTTCTGTAGTTTAGTTTATTAATTTTGAACGAGTCACATGTTCATACTGCACCAAAATGCAACACTACACCCCCTTGGGTCCGCAGCAACACACCTGCCAAATAATAAAACCGCAAACAGACAGACAAACACACAGAGATTCCTCCCTTTAGAGAGAAAAATATGTTCAGCCCCTCCTTCCGAAGCAAAAATGCTATTCGGACCAGCCCTACTGTAACAACACATGTTTATAACTTTAAAGAGCACCAATTATGCTAATAAATTAGCACGTTAGCACGTTATTGTAATATCCCATAGTACATACATTTTATTAAAACTTGAACTAATGCACTGTGAGTCTTATAAATTGCTTACATACCTCACCGATTTCTGCATGTCTGGAAAACGCTCGGATTTAGTTCCTGTCTCCGCCTCCCAAAATGTCTAGTGTATTCGGATTGGTCAGATGATTACTCAACTGTTATTGGTCAACTGGGTTCGGCGTGTGTTTGAAAGGTTACGCCCCTGACTACGCGTGGGTTTTCCGGTTCTGACTGAGAGTCACAGGCAACGTAAACAAGCGCTATATTTCTCTATAAACGATGGTGTCTGTACTGCCTTACCACTTCAAGCTCGATCCAGAGAGTTCAGACGGCCGTTATGATATAAACGATCTCCGTCAATGAACGCGATTGGATTTAACTTTTTTAGGTGTCCTTAGCTCTGCCAGAATGCTAAACGAAGACGAAAATGTGTTGCAAAGACATCCAAAAGGTAATTATAACGTACTACATTACTTTGCAAACTATATGGAAACACCAAATGTAGCACATAGAAAGTATTTGTTGAAATGATTATAAAACTATTTCATTTGTTAACATTATTTTACTATAGTAAACTTTATTATAAAAGACCGCTTACATACTATATTACTGTGCAAACTATATGGAAGCACCAAATGTAGCACATAGAAAGTATTTGTTGAAATGATTATAAAACTATTTCACTTATTAACATTATTTTACTATAGTAAACTTTATTATAAAAGACTGTTACATACTATATTACTGTGCAAACTATATGGAAACACCAAATGTAGCACAAAGAAAGTATTAATTGAAATGAATGTTCTACATTATTTCACTATGGTAAACTTTTTTATGAAAGACTGCTTACTTAAGTGCTATGTTTTTACTTACTAGGTTTTAAGGAGAATGCAACATGTTCCAGGGCCTCTTACCTGCGTGATTCATCATCCAGGTTTTGCACAAATTGTCTAAATCCCTACACACAGAACATTTATTGTACCGACTATAAGCCTTTGAGGTGCAGGACTAGAGTAAGTTTTATTACATTTTTAAACCAATAACACTAAAGTATCATTATAGTAACAAAGTACCCAAAAGAACAAAAGATGTAACTTTAAAGAAAATATAATAGTCAGTCAAAAGTTTTTTTTATTTATTACAAATATATATTTAAATGTTAAACAATATATAAATAAACATACTTTAGTAACCATATTGTGCTCTTGTTTCAAAAATTGTTCAATTCATTTCTTACAGCTATCTATTCAGATAAATGGCATATCAAAGCTTTGTCAGCTGGTGCTATTTAAGACGACACTATAAGGTTATCATCCTGTCGTGTGTTGTTCTCCAGATACGCTTGGAGCTTCCTGATCAGATCAGTCACAATTTTGGCTTTCGACGACCCCTGCACTGAAGATGGCATGCAATCACGTCCTCCTTTGAAGGTCTCTCAAACTGTGATGCCAGGTCCATTGGAATCAGGGCTTCCTTCAGCTTATCTTCAAATACCTTATCAAACACAAGCCTGATCACATCATCCACATAACTGTAGAAATATTGCAGTCAATAAATCTTTTGTTTTGATCATTTATTTCCCTGCTTCATACATTAAGTTTTTAATTATGAATGTATTTGAAATAAAACATTACTGCTTACGGTATGTCACTTGTGTGTTTTGGGAACATAGCCTTGTACTTTCCCTCTCCTGCTTTTGTTACGGCTTGGTGACATTGTAATGGATGGCTGCAAGGTACAAATACCTGTAAAATATAAACAAGCAATTAATTTATTGTAAAAGTAAATACTACTTTATTTAACACAGTTACTAAAATACTTAAATACCTGCACAGCATTCCAATAAATGAGAAAATCAAAATTTTTTTGCTGCAAATCTGAAATCTCAGGCTACGGACGGCAAAGGCATCCACTGATGATGGTGATGGAAACATTGTGAAACGATGCTACTGCCTGGGTTCCTATTATTATGCAGAGAAAAAAAACTTTGTCATCATCAGTTATACATCTAAGACTGGTAGTGGTTTCACTAGCTAAATACATCATATGTGTTACATACCTTTGCTCCTCATATGCCAGTCTGACTCCTTGTACTGTGTGTAATGATGTTGCATGTTTGCATACAGTGTAGAAGGATGTGTCCAGCTGCGAATCTAGGATATAGACAAATAAAACAAACATGTATTCAGTCAAAAAGACATATTATAACAATAGAGTACAACGACTTTAACTCGTTAGACTATTCATTAAAACATTAATGTATTACATATTACATGGCCCAACATTAGCAACACACATTACGTGTTTACTTCGTATCAAAATCTAAGAAAGCTTCAAGTAAATACAACAGTAAAATACATATAACTTTAAACAAATCATCTGTACTTAGAGTTTCTTGAGTTTGATCATGAGAACAAATTTTACTGGTAACAGTTTAGCTGGCATTTGTATTTGTATTTAGCTTAGCAACTTAGCAAGTTTGTAAACATGTCTAAACCAACATCGATAAAAAAACGATAGTCTGCATAATTCAACATACACGTGTGTAAATATGGTACGTTGTTTATGAAATACAGTATTACAACACAAAACAATTAGCTTGCAAGCTTAGCTCTACACGCACATTATGTTAATCTCCGGTTACGTAACGTACAGTAAAAGGCAAATAATAAACGTGAATACTTACAGCCTGTGATCCAGAAGTGCACAGTAATCCAACTTTCAAGAGGAGACGTCGTGCAAATCCAGCTTCGGTTCATGAGAAGCAGTTATTGTGAAAACTCCGTGAACAACTTCTGACTGGATTTTTCCGGAACCGTATTAAACATGATGTCCTCTGTGGAAGTCCATAAAGTGCTATTTTGCCCTCGCATCTAAAGAGACAGCGTCTACTCGAGAGATTTAATCGCTTAAACAATGAAACAAGAGTTTGCAAACAGAGTCAAAGGGACTCACAACCTCCGCCATTTTAGCTCTCTTCTGACTCGGCGCTCCCCACCCCCGTCTTTGAGGGCGTACCCAAGCAAAGCAGAGAGGGCTGAACTATGATAATGTTGGTCTTATCTACGTCACTAATCCCAGGAAGTAAACTGTTGCCTACAATCCGAGTGTTTTTTGTAGTCCTCGAACGTTAGAGACGATAACTCGCGTCATCGTTTTCTTTGAGGTATGTACTTTTTGAATATCGTTAGCATGTACTACTGCACACTTACACACAAAAGGATGTTTAAAAACGTGTATCCCATAATAGGTGCTCTTTAACATTTAAAGATGTTTTACTATTTAAAATCTTCACAAAGGTTTTTATTTAAGGCTTAAAATATAAAAATATTATATAAGTAAAACTTTGTAGTAGTTTTGTATGGCTTTATTGCACTTTTAAAAGTACACTTCTACTTGTAAAAACCCTAATTCAGTTCTTTGGCTATATTAAGCGAAAATTCTAACTGAGTAAATATTTGTTTTTACTTGATTATTTGGGGGAAAAATATCGCCTGATTATGAAAATAATAATTAATGTATTAAATATACATAAATATACTAGCTAACGGGATGTAACACTGTGCTCAGATCTGTGCTTGATAGATGCCAACAGCCTCATCCATGTTGATACTCTGGAGAGTGAAGCAGATGTATTGGAAGAAAGGACAGTGCTGCAATCTCATAGAGCCTGTGGTGACTATAGAACAGAACGTATTCCAAAACAAAATATTCTAATAGATGACATTTGTTTGTCCCTGTTAATAGTATACATACAAGTTTCTATTACATCAAGAAGATACAGTTCTGAAAAAAAAATCAAGATTTCATGATTTTTATTTGTCACATACACAATTATATAGAGCATATATAATCAGCAGTGAAATGTGAGTCAGGTCCGCTCCAAGGACAGTGCAATTATTAAGGTAAACAACACAGTTGAACAATATACATAAATATAGCTATAAAAGGAATGGAATGCAAGTAAACAATAAAAATATGAGAGAAAATAAAAAATTAAAAGTAAAAAGAGATAAAGATGTATACTGTAGAATTAAATAATGAATGGAAAATAATGTGCATGAAGGTACACTGTAGTCTTAAATATTAAGATACGCAGGTGTGTACAAAAGGCAATGTGCATATGTGCATTATACTGTAGTCTTAAATATTGAGATAAACAGGAATGTACAAGAGGAAAAAGTGCAAACAGGTTGACACTTGCAGTATGTTTCTGATAAAGTGAGTATTAAGTGTAAACATGAAGACGATAAGAGTCCGGTTTTGAGTTAAGTAGCCGGATGACCTGGGGGGAAGAAACTCCTCCTTAGTCTCTCAGTTTTAGCCATCAGGCTACGGAAGCGCTTACCAGATGGCAGCAGAGTGAAAAGATGGTTACGGGGGTGAATGGAGTCCTTGATAATTTTAGCAGCTCTGCTTTTGCAGGGTTTGCGGTAGATGTCCTGCATAGAGGGGAGAGAAGACCCAGAGATGCGCTCAGCTAAGCACACAACCTCTGAAGGGCTTTGCAGTCCTGACTGTAGCTGTTTCCATACCACACTGAGATGTACTGAGTCAATACACTTTTTATGGCTCCTGAATAGAAAGTTTTCAGGATAGCTGGTGAGACTCTGAATTTCCTCAGCTGTCGCAGATGGTACAGTCTTTGCCTGGCTTTGTTAATCTGTGCTTGAATGTGTGCAGTCCAAGTCAGGTTCTCTGAGATGTTTATACCAAGGTACTTGAAGCTGCTCACCCTCTCTACAGGGGACCCACTGATCGTAAGAGTAGTATAGGGCTGCTGTTGTCTCTTCCTGAAGTCAACAATCAGCTCTTTAGTTTTGCTCGCGTTCAAAGAGAGACAATTGACCTGGCACCATGATGTTAGTTTCTCTACCTCAACCAAGTATGCGGTCTCATCATTGTTGTGAATGAGGCCCAGAACCACAGTATCATCATCAAATTTGATAATAGATGTGGAGCTGTGGAAATTCAATTCAATTCAATTCAATTTTATTTATATAGCGCTTTTCACAAAAGTCAATTGTTTCAAAGCAGCTTTACATAAATAGAAGCAGTGAAAAGCACAGAAAAACGACAGATAGCACAACAAAATACATGATAGCATGAGCAGTTAAATTTGCTGCGGCTATGACTCAATATTATAAGTGCACGTATTACTAAAGCAACGTATAGAAGAGGAAGCTAGGTAAAGCCCAAAAAGGCTGACTCCCCGGGGTGAAAAAACCCCTAGGAGAAAAAAAAACCCCGGGCTTTTATCCGAGGAAAAATAAGTCCTAGGAGGGAAAAACCCTTGGTAGAACGGATAAGGAGATTTAGCGGAGATTAAGCGGTTCTGCCGGTGATCGTTGGTCAGGCATCAGCTGGGCATAACGTTGAAGGACGGCCAGTAGATCAGAGGTGTGCCGACATTCACATCTACCGGGACTGGGTCTGTTTGTCTCGTTGTCCTCGGGTCGAGGACGAGACAGGGAGAGAAAAACAAAATCGTATTAGCGTAGCGGCCGTTCATATGTATTGAAGTGTCACAGAGTGATGTGGTTTAACTCAGCTTAGTTCCAGACAGACTAACTATTGCAGCATAATTATGTTATCCACAGTTGAGGATTTAGCAAATTGGGGACCCAATGCGAGGGTATATATGGTAAATAAGGGTCACCTTCCGATCTTTAAGAGAAAATGAAACCTGACGACCCGTTTGACTAAGGCCTAAAGCCCCACTGTCGTCGTTAATGCAGGTTCAGTGGCAAACGGGTCTATATTGTATACCATTTACAGGACCAGGAGAAAACGCCAAAAACATCGCAACCCGACCATACGTGCTAACCCGTTTGACTAAGGCCGGAAGCCCCACTGTCGTCGTTAATGCAGGTTCAGTGGCAAACGGGTCTGTATGGCATACTATTCACAAGACACACGAAAGCGCGAAAAACGCAACCCGACCATACATACCAACCCGTTTGACTAAGGCTGGAGGCCCCACTGTCGTCGTTGATGCAGGTTCAGTGGCAAACGTGTCTGTATGGCATACTATTCACAAGACACACCAAAGCGCAAAAAACGCAACCCGACCATACATACCAACCCGTTTGACTAAGGCTGGAGGCCCCACTGTCGTCGTTAATGCAGGTTCAGTGGCAAACGGGTCTGTATGGCATACTATTCACAAGACACACGAAAGCACCAAAATCGCAACCCAACCATATGTGCCAAACCGTTTGACTAAGGCCAGAAGCCCCACTGTCGTCGTTAATGCAGGTTCAGTGGCAAACGGTGGCAAATTATTTAATGCAATTCATTTTAAGTGTTCATGCAGAAAAGGTTTTTATTTATTTATTTGGTTGGTCTGTGTTATGACCGTGAGTGCTTTGTTCCGTGAAAATAACTATTGCGAGTTAAGAACCTTTACTAGACAAATTATGCGAATGCTTTGTTGAAGAGAAAAGTTTTAAGTCTAGATTTAAAATGATCGACTGTGTCTGATTCTCGGACATCGGTTGGTAAATCATTCCAGAGCTTAGGGGCTAAGTAGGAAAAGGATCTTCCACTTTTAGACACTTTTGATAGTCTAGGGATAATCAATAGGCCAGAATTTTGCGACCGTAGTGTGCGTGATGGATTGTATTCTGATAGTAATTCTCTAAGATATGAGGGTGCTAAGCCATTTAAAGCTTTGTAGGTGATTAGTGATATTTTAAATTGGATGCGATATTTAACTGGTAGCCAGTGTAAAGATGCCAGAATTGGGCTTATGTGGTCATACTTCTTAGATCGAGTAAGTACCCTTGCAGAAGCGTTTTGAACTAGCTGAAGCTTGTTGACCTGATTTGAATGGCATCCCCCGAGTAGCGAGTTACAATAGTCTATTCTAGAGGTCATAAAAGCATGAATAAGCTTCTCTGCGTCAGATGTAGACAGTATATGGCGTATTTTTGAGATATTTCTAAGATGGAAGAATGCTGTGCGGCAGACGTTGGCGATATGACTATCAAAGGATAAGTTGCTGTCGAACATCACACCTAAGTTCCTAACCGTTGAAGATGGCACCACAGTACAGCCATCTATGTGCAATTTGTAATCTGACATATGTTTGTAGCGATTTGGTTCAATAATAAGTACCTCTGTCTTATTGGAGTTGAGCTTAAGAAAGTTATGTGCCATCCAGTCACTAACATCGCTAATGCAGTCTTTTAGCTTAGAAAGTGTCTGTGTTTCGCTGGGATGCGAGGAGATGTAAAGCTGGGTATCATCCGCATAGCAGTGAAAACTTATGTTATGTTTCCTGATAATGTCTCCTAGGGGTAACATGTATAACGAGAACAGGATAGGACCTAAAACTGATCCCTGCGGTACACCGTATTTAACCAGGGAGTGATATGACTCTTCCTCATTTACATAAACAAAGTGATAGCGATTGGTTAGATATGACCTAAACCAGGCTAGCACCTGACCGCTGATACCAACATAGTTTTCTAGTCTATTGAGTAAGATTCTGTGATCTATTGTGTCAAAGGCTGCACTAAGGTCTAGAAATATAAGAATTGAGATTTCACCAAGATCGGATGTTAATAGGAGGTCATTTGTAACTCTAAGCAACGCTGTCTCTGTGCTATGGTGGGGCCTGAATCCTGATTGGAACTTTTCATATGTACTATTATTTGTCAAGAATGTGCGTAACTGGCTTGCCACTACCTTTTCTAATATTTTCGAAAGAAAAGGGAGATTTGAGATTGGTCTAAAGTTATTAAGTTCTCCTTGGTCAAGCTGTGGTTTTTTAATCAGCGGTTTAATAACTGCTAGTTTGAAAGCTGTTGGAACGTATCCTATTTCTAGCGATGAGTTAAGGTCTTTACACACCGGGACATTTTTCGTGCGCGTTTATCGTCGGCGTTTAACGTCTCGTGACTCAACAACGAGCGCCAATGTGAGTGCGCACACCCACGCGTAAAGCGCGAGGCGTTTTCCAGAAAAACGCGTGGGACACGTTTTTTTGGTTTGACGCGGCGCGTTAAAAGTTGGCCGACCAATGAGATTAGCGCTTTTGTTCACGTGCCTCAAGCTGTTGAAGTTACATTAAAACACGACTTGGGGGCGCTCAAGCACAAGACGGTCTTGCAAGAGCACACCTTGATACCACGTTGAAGAGGTGAGCAGAGCAGACAAACAAGATGCACCGAGGAAAGATGAACGTGGAGTTGCTGGTCTCTTTGGTTTCTGAAAACAAAGAGCTGTACGACAAACGAAACAGCGACTATAAAAACATTGACAAGAGGGAGTTGTTATGGATACGAATTGCCGATCAAATAGGATTCGATGGTGAGTTTAATAAATGAGCATTAGTTTTTGGTATCATGTTCATAAGCGTGTAAGTTTTATCCATTAACTTTTGACCATCATGCTTGTTTGCTATAGTGGATGAGGTTAAACAGAAGTGGAAAAGCTTACGTGATACATATATAAGAAAAAAACGTGAGGATGATTGCAAAAGTGGACAGGCCGCTAAAGAAAAGAAGCCATGGTAGTTCATGAAGGTGATGGAGTTCCTCGCGACATCAACTGAGTTTCGAAGGTACGTTATACATATTATAACATTACAATACATAAAGTACACTTCCAAAGTGTATTTAAAGTGCTCTATGTTCGCGCACTACTTTTGTCCTTGATATACTATGGGGTGGTTTTCCAGCCAGGGATTATCTAAACTAGTATTTCCTAATTAAACTGAGGCCTAGTCAAGGTTTAAGCCATGAGTAGGCCTCAGTTTAATTAGGAAATACTAGTTTTTATCAAACACGCCTTAGTAAATACATTACATGGGTGCATTTTAAGGCAAAAAAAAGGGCACTCATGTATTTTAAAATATGTCCGTTAAATTTTGTTTTCAGTTTTGACTGCTCTTAAATTTATTGTAGTCTAGGACCAATTTAAATGACTAAATAAACTATCATATGTGTTTATGCTTTGGGTGGGGACCTAGTAAATGTTAAAAACAGTTAACTCATTACGGCACCATCTATATAAAAGCGTCTATGTAAAATAATCTTAAGAACATCTAAGTGTTCTTCACAGTGCTATTTTGAGACACCATAACTATTACCTAAAATGTGCTATAAATGTATTTTAAAAATGTACTTAGGAACCACTTTTATGACACTTGAACCAGTCTTTGTATGAAAATTGGCTTCAAGTGTAATACAAGTGTTAAGTAAATATATTTTTAAAAATGAGATATGTGAGGGGATTAAAGTTCATATTCATGGGAGCGGTTTTCCGGACAGGGATTAGACTAGTCCTAGACTAAAAGAAATGTAAGAGCTCTCCAAACTGAAAACAACTTGGACTGACATATCATAAAATACATCAGTGCCATTTGTTTTGCCTAAAAAAGCACACAAGTAATGTTTTTAGTAAGGTATGTTTGTTATAACTAGTTATATTTTCTAATTAAACTAAAGTCTGGTCTTGTTTTAAGCTAATTCCTGTCTGGGAAAACACACCATGATGTAATTTATAGGATATTAAGTGAAATATTAGTGTGCCAAAATATAGCACTAAAGTATATTATGGAAGTGTTCTACTTTTTTACCTGTGTAGCTGTGTGGGCTTAACGATATGTAATGGATTGCCAATAATCTTCCTGACATGTTCACTTTATACCGTCTGATCATACCTGGTCCCATATTTTATTTTGTGTATGGGTAACCTCATCTTCATTTATTTTCCCAGATGTATGGTACATAAGAACACCATGAATCTAAGCTAGACTTGTTATCAAACATTGACCTTAGGAGTATTTGTTTGGATGGATAGTGTGGTATGGGCCACAGTGTGAAAGACTGATGTAAACTTAATTTCTCTTTACAGTGTTCACAGCAATGTTTCTGATGTAAACATGGGTGGAGTGGAGGTACAAAATGATGTGAGTGACGGTGAGGAGGCACCAGCAAGTACATGTTCCAGCTCATCTATCGCCGGCACTTCAACAGGATCATCCATTGCCAGCTCGCCTAGAGAATCATACAGCACCAGCAGGTCGAAAGTAACGAAAAGAAAACTGTCCGAGACACCAGACTTCTTGGAGAGGTACCTCCTATCCAAGGAATCCAGAGAAAGAGAGAAGGAGGAACGAAAAAGAGAGAAGGAGGAACGAAAAAGAGAGAAGGAGGAGCACAAAAGAGAGAAAGAGGAGCGCAGAGATCAACGAAAAGAGCAACTAAAAGATGACAATTATTTATTTGCTCTTGGCTTGGTACTAGGGGTGGGCCGATCCAATACTTTGGATCGGATATCGGGTCGATCCGGACCTTTTTTGCTGGATCGGATATCGGAATAGCGGGGCCGATCCAAATTCGATACTGTGCGTTACTCGTTGTTGTTACTATCATGCTATAGAAAAGTCAGACTATTATAACCATAAACACCACATAAGCACCATAAACAAACACACTATATTCAAAGTCTTCCTAATATATTCAACAGCTTTATGTGAAAAACAATTGCATATATGAAGATATTTAAGGTCACAAAAACTCTGGTTGGTCTGGTGCTCACGGAGTTAATAAACTGGAGTAGCGGTGAATTAAACGCGTCATACACACACAAGACACACACAAACACAATGACCGTATATATATTTATGTGTGTACACACACACACACACACACAATTCTAAATGGATCAAGAAAAATACTAGAATTGGATCGGTATCGTTATCGGTCGATACTCAGAATTTAGGAATCGGAATCGGATCGGTAATGAAAAAAGTGGATCGGCCCACCCCTACTTGGTACCCACACTTAGAAGGTTGTCTCCAGCACAACAGTCTTCGGTCAAACTGAAGATACATCAGCTGTTGCATGATGCTGAGTTTGGCCAGTCATCTTCCTTATTTTCGAATCAGTCGCCTGTGTCGTACCATCAGGTCACCCCTCAGACCCCAACAAACTATGGCCACTCTGCTAGTACTTGGCCACACTGTTAAATGGTTATTTTACACATTTTTTTGTTTTTTTATTTTTTATTGTTCAAGCATCTGAGTTATGTAGTTGAACATGTACATTTCATAGGTTCATTTGCACTACTGTTAACTTGAACTTCTGTCTTAGATTATTATCGGAAACTGTTGAGCAAATAAGTCAATTTTCAGGTATATGCCTTTTCATCTATGTTGTTTTATTTACATTTCCTGTAACAATTGCCTGAGTCATCATGTCACCCCTCAGACTCAAACTATGGCCGCTCTGCCAGTTCATGATCACACCGGTTGATGGTTATTTTATACCCTTTAATTTTTTTGTATAGTTTAACATGTATGTTGTTTACATTGTATACATGTTTATTGCACTACCATTCACTTCAACTTCTGTCCTTGTGACTTATGCACTACAGTTTCTGACTACAACTGATTTCATGTACATACCATTTTATCTGATTTCTAATTGTTTTCTATACATTTACCGTACCAGTCGCCTGTGTCCTACCATCAGGTCATACCTCAAATCCCTCAAAATTATGGGTGCTCTGACAGTACTTGTTCATGCCAGTCGATGTGTATTGTATATTTTTTTCATTTAAATTACTGTTACTGTTTATACATTCAATATATAGAGTACCAAATGTATATTTAATGTCAATTTGCACAACCGTTCACTTAAACTTCAGTCATTGTGACTTATTTGCACTACAGTGTCTGAATACAAAATATAATTTTATGTGTATGCCAGTTCAGCTGTATATTTTTTTTTTTTTTTTTTTGTTTATACATTCAAGAAATATATTTTAAGATGTCTCCTAAATGTTTATTTGCACTACTTTGGAGTTGCACTACTGTCATTGTGACTTACTTGAACCAGTGTTTCAAACTCCTGTTTTATTTTGCTGTTCGGTGTCTGTTTGTATTTGCAAATTGCAGATCATTCAAAAAAATAAATGTTTGATTTTTCAAAAACGATTTGTGCCTAAGTGACATAATTCTAAATAACGTGAAATTGTTTTTTACGTATGTTTTTTTTTTAACTCTATATTGTAATGGCAACATGCCTAGTTGTTGCATTATTGAATTCATAGTGTTATTAATTTAGTATTTAGGGAACAACACATTATGGTTCCTTGCTATACCCACCCACCCTTATTTCCTCTATAACATGAGTGTATTGTTTAAACACAGAACTTACATTTAGCACAATCACAAAGTAACAAACAATTTGCATAGAAGTTTTAGAAAATGCAAATAGAGCAAACGCTTATAAAAGCATGTGTGAGAAATGCATCTTGAAATGTAATTCGGCTTTTATTCTAAACAGTATGTGGTGTAACAGGGATTAGACTAGTCGTAGACTGAAATAAATGTATGACCTGTCCAAACTGATAACTATCTTAAAATACATCAGTATTCTTTGTTTTGCCTCAAAATGCACATCAGTAATGTTTTTAATAAGGCATGTTTGTTAAAACTAGTTATATTTCATCATTAATTAAGGCCTAGTCCTGGTTTAAGCTAGTCCCTGTCAAGGAAACCACCCCTATATGTTATGACCAATTCAACCAATACTTCTTTATCTTCCAAAGTGCTTTAATTCAAATTGTGTTATTTCAGCCAAAATTATTTATTCTAATGTGGACAGTGGTGATATTTTAAATAATGATTACAGAATCAGATGCAATAGATATGCAAAAATTTATTCAAGTTTGCAGTTGTTTGTGAATAGATCAAGAAAATCCAAATATATATATGCACACATAAGCAGTTTTCAAAATGGGACTTCATGACTATAGCACACATTTACAGCTGGATTTTATCTGTTCTCCAGACCATGATTCACATGGTCATACTGCCAAGCAACTTCTCCTGCTGGTGAGTTAAAATAGTCTTTGTACAGTTCTCTGATAGCTTGTGCCTCCACAGATGCCCGCTGCCCCCTACAATGTTCAAAACCTTGTAGTGTTTGTTCAAAATCATTGTCTTCTTCTGTGGCATTATCCTGGTCATTTCCTTTTGGGCGTAAGTAGTTGCACAATGCACAAGCAGCTTTGACTATTTTGTCAACAACAGCTGGTTGAACCTGTAAAGTTCTTCTGAAAACTGGAAAGCGTTGGCTGAGGATTCCAAAGGCATTTTCAGAGATGCAACGTGCCCGAGACAAACGATAATTGAAAATTCTCTTGTCTGTTGTGAGGCGGCGTCCAGGATATGGCCGGAGGAGATACGGTTTTAGGGGGAAAGCTTCATCCGCCACAATGACGTGCTTAACTTTGCCCAGCTCTGGCGCACCTGGAAGTTCACATGGTGGTGGAACATTCAAAGTTCCATCTCTGAGTGCCTTTCCCATCACAGAATTGGCAAAGATGCCTCCATCACTGTTGCTGCCATAGCTCCCCACATCAACCACCAGGAAGCGGTAATCTGCATCAACTAGGGCCAGCAGTACAATTGAGAACGTACCTTTATAATTAAAGTACAGAGAACCAGAGTTTGCAGGGGCCTGGATTAAAATGTGTTCTCCATCCATAGCCCCCAAACAATTAGGGAAATTCCATCTATCATGGAACCTCCTGGCTGTATTCCTCCATATCTCTTCAGTTGGCACTGGCAAATGTTCATCTTTTAGGCAATGCCAAATTGCATCACAGGTCTCGCTCACTATTAAAGCAACTGTGGACACGCCTAGTCGAAAGCTGGATGCAATGGTGCGGTACGAGTCACCGGTGCTTAGAAAACTGAAATAGACATAGACAATGAAAATTTATTTTCAGTTCTCCCACACAACAGAAATTCATTCATGTTTTTACAATATTCATTCAATTGAATAACAATGTACATGAACTCACCGTAGACACACGGATAACCGCTGTTCTGGGTCGACAGGTTTACGGTAGTGTGTTTGTTCCTTTGTCAACGAGGGCGCTAGTTGTTGGAGTAAAGTTTCGAACTCACCCACGGACATTCGAAAATACTCCCGGAAACGATCATGATACATTTTTAACTCTTGTATCAGTCGGTAGAACTCCCCGTGTTCTTCTCTTCTCGCAACGATTGGATGTACCCAATATTTGCGTCTTTTCACACGTCTTTCCTTATTCAACAGAAGAAGAATAACTTCTTCATCACTATCGCTGGAGCTCGAGCTGCTGCTGGAGCTCGAACTGCTGCTGGAGCTCGAACTGCTAATTAAAAGATCCATGTTTGTTTGCTTGCCCGTTAACCAAAAATCGTATATGAATGGTTATCGACTACACGCGAGTGTAAATACTGGCTCTCTTCTTCTGTGTGCCAAGTGCGTGTCAGAACCGACGCATAACGTCTCGCAGCGCCGCCTTGTGTACCGGCATAAATCTGTTTTGTATTAAGCGCCATCTAACGTCCAGGGGTGAATTTGCACCTCACTCGGCTCAGCGCCAGTAAAAATCGTCTGGGTGTGAAAGCAGAAAAACGTCACGTAAAACGCCAACGATAAACGCGCACGAAAAACGTCCCGGTGTGTCAAGACCTTTAAAGATATTTAGAACCGGGGTTGACACTACAGGGAATACTTCTTTAAGTAGTTTTGTGGGAACGGGGTCTAATATACAGGACGATGATTTGGATGATGTGACTAGTTTAGAGAGCTCATCTATTGTAGTAGGTTTAAATGAATCAAGATGTTCGTATGGTAGTCTAGTGTTAAGTGAACTAATGGGTAGAGTGGTGGCTGCCTGGGTAGCTACGATGTTTTCCCTAATAGCCGAAATTTTGTTAGAAAAGAAGTTCATGAAGTCGTTACTATTGTGTTGAAGTTTACTATTGGTTTCTGTTTGTTCTTTGTTTCTAGTCAGTTTCGCAACTGTGCTAAAGAGGAAACGAGGGTTATTATGATTCTCATTTATAAGCTTGCTAAGATATGTAGATATGGCGGTTTTAATAGCCTGTCTGTAGTGTTTAACACTCTGTTTCCATGCTGCGCGCCATACTTCTAACTTTGTGCTTCTATAATTTCTTTCCATTTTTCTAGCTGCCTTTTTAAGGGCTACGGTGTGATGGTCATACCATGGAGCTGGCGGTTTTTCTTTGAATCTCTTTTTTCGAATGGGAGCAACGGCATCCAATGTGTTAGAACAGACATTGTTTAGGTTTTCTATTTCAATATCTAGATCGTCACAGTTATCTGCTACATGTTTCATTTGGGACAGGTCTGGAAGAGTGCTAATAAAGCTATCTTTAGTGGTGGAAATTATTGTTCTGGCTAGTCGGTAGCATGTTGTGGATTGAGTGATCCTATCTAGAAGTACAGTGTATGACACAAGGTAATGGTCAGAAACTGCATCACTCATATCATATGAGGTGATATTTCGACGTCATTAATATTGAGTCCGAGTGACAGAATTAAGTCTTATGTGTGCTTACGAGTATGCGTTGGCCCTGTCACGTTTTGTCTAATATTGAGAGAATTTAGAACATCTATAAACGCACGTCCTAATGCGTCTTTTGGGTTATCCACATGGACATTAAAATCACCAACAATAAGCTTTATCTACAGTGACTACAAGCTCAGATAGGAAATCTGCTATTTCATTAAGGAAATCTGCATAGTGGCCCGGTGGTCTATAGATTGTCGCTAAAGCAAAAGAAAGCTGTTTGTGGTTACGATCAGTTATTTCCATATTTAACAACATTACTTCAAATGATTTAAATTTTAGCTCAGATTTTTGGTTTACTTTAAAAATTGTGTTGTATATTGTAGCTACACCACCCCCTCTCCCCTTTAATCGAGGTTCATGTTTATAATAATAGTCTTGTGGGGTGGATTCATTTAAACTAATGTAGTCGTCTGCTTTAAGCCAGGTTTCTGTTAAACAGAGTACATCTAAGTTTTGGTCTGTAATTATTTCATTGACAATAGGTTCTTTATTGGTAAGCGATCTAATGTTACGAAGGCCGAATTTTAACATTCGAGATTCATCTGTTAATGTATTGTTTTCTCATTTTATTTTAATCAGATTTGTACCAGATGTAACAAGCGGTGCCCTGTATTTATTTGTTCGGGGAACAGATACAGTTGAAATGTGCTGATATTTCGGTAAGATTGACTCGAATTTTGATCAGATTTCTAGTGAGTATAGCACTTCCTTCCGATGACGGATGAAGGCCATCTCGGGTTAGGAGGAATGGTCTTCCCCAGAAATGCTTCCAATTGTCTATAAACCCTACGTTATGCTGAGGGCACCACTTTGACATCCATCCATTGAGAGACATTAATCTACTATGTGTTTCATCTCCCCGGTAGGCGGGGAGGGGACCAGAGCATATTACATTGTCTGACATTGTTTTTGCAATTTCACACATCTCCTTAATATTATCTTTGGTGATTTCCGACTGGCGGAGCCTGGTGTCATTCGTGCCGGCGTGAATAACAATCTTAGAAAACTTCCGCTTCGCATTAGCCAGCACTTTAAGTTTGGATCTAATGTCAGACGTTCTGGCTCCCGGTATACAGTCGACTATGGTGTTTGGTGCCTCAATGTTAGTGTTCCTGAGTATAGAATCTCCAATGACCAGGGCACTTTTAAAAGGTGTTTCAGCTGGTATACTCCTTAGGGGATCGAATCTGTTAGAAATTACCGTAACGTTATGGGTCTTAGAAGGATGCCTTATATGACTATGCCGCCTAACAGTCACCCAGTTTGACCGCCGACTTGACTCTGATGACGGAACCGAGCCATGTGTATTTTGATAAACACTATGCGCGCTCGATACAGTATTTGTAATATTTATATTAGCATCTGATGTCGGAACCGAGCCATTAGTCTTTTCGCTCGATAGATTATTTGCAACAGTAACATTAGCGGTTTTGCTATCCTCAACTAGCGTTCGGATGCGCGATTCTAGTTCAGCAACCTTCTCAGTTAACCTTAATACTTCAATACACTTAGTGCATGTAAACCCCTCTATGCTAACAGCAGAAGCTAAACTATACATGTGGCAAGTAGTACATGTTACAATAACAAGCGGAGTCTTACCGCTATCATGCTGGGCGATGGCGTCTTCGTTTACCCGAACGCGGTCCCCGGAGATGCATCGCGTGGGGTGTTCGGTTGTGACACGCCTCGGTCGGACAGGTCAGAAAAGCATATATCAGATGAATCCGCCATTAGATCGGAAAATGCTAGCTTCAGCCTCCACCGTGTGGATGCTAGCGGGCTATATGCTAACACTGGGTGTTTATTAGTGATAAATAGTTTCACGTGGTAGTACTGCTCAATAATCGTCACGGTAAAGTATTCCTATGTAAAACTAATAAGTTATATTATATAAATAGGAATAAGATGGTAAAAAAAAGCTTTTAGATGATGAACTCGACGGAGCTACGATGCACGATCTGTTCAGCGTGACGTCACAAAAAGAAAGACACACAGTCATGTGTGTAGAGAGAGTAGAGCAGAGGACTCAGGACACAACCCTGTGGGGCACCTACGTTCAGGGTGATGGAGTTGGAGGTGTACTGGCCAACTTTCATCACCTGAGGTCTGCCGGTGAGGAAATAAAGAATCCAGTTACAGAGTGAAGAAATCCGGCCAAGGTCTATGAGTTTAGAAGCAAGCCATATGGGGATAATAGTATTGAAAGCTGAGCTATAGTCAATAATTAGCAGCCTTACATAGTTTCTGTTATTGCTGTCAATGTGCGTGAGGGAAGAGTGCAGGAGGTGGGAAATGGCATCATCAGTAGATCTATTGGGGCGATAAGCAAACTGAAGAGGGTACAAAGTATCCGGGATGGAGGAGCAGATGTTTTTAACCAGTCCCTCGAAGACCTTCATAACAATTGATGTAAGGGCAACTGGATGATAGTCATTCAGGCAAGAGGGTTTATTGTTCTTAGGCACAGGAATGATGACAGACTTTTTTAAGGAGTAGGGAACCACCGAGGTAGCAAGAGACTCATTAAAAATTGATGTAAATAAACCAGCGAGCTGATCAGCGCAGGTCCGCAGAACGCGGCCCGAAATCCCATCAGGTCCGGCTGCTTTCCTGACGTTCACTCCTTTAGGGCCCTCCGAACCTTGTCCACCGACACGATGATTACGTGATGATCACGTAATGAGACTCTATTCGTTCCCTGTATCGGTGTCAAATATTGTCAAGGTGGTTTAAATTTTTTTTTAAGATCTTTCAATTGGTAATGATTACACTATATATTTATTTTTTAAAAGCTGTATACGATGCTATTGTTCAAACATTAACAATCTTTTAACAATTAGCAATCGCTTACTGCAAATTTAGTATTCTGCATGCTCATTCTGCCAAGATTTCATGATGGTAGGAATTGTGTACATCTGCTGATGGTGGAAGAAGGTGCTGACACAATGCTCTGAAGCCTAAACAGCTTCAACATCCTGATGGTCTGGGTCAGTGGTGACTGGTGACTTCTTTTATGAGGGCGCACGATGCGAAGCTTGTCACAACATGTTTTTATTTGTGTGTGGCTTGTCATTTTAAAATATGTGTTCAGCGTGTCATGTGAACTTATGTGCATCATGTGTGATGTCAAAATACGAGCCTGCTTCAGACGTGTCTAAAGGGTTTATGAAAAGAGACACTTGTGTTTGCCAGATACTCGCTTAAAATTGTGTAATCAGAGTTTATTGTTAAGTTAGTGTCTTGCAAGTATTTTGTGAACACAAGCATCTCTTTTATCATAAACCATTTTGACGCTTGTGCAGCAGGCTTGTATTTTGACTAAAGGCACATGGTTCACATGACGCAACAAACACATGTTTTGAAATGTCGAGCAACACACATAAGAAGAGAATTCACCAGCCCCCACTGGTCACGCAACCTGAAAAATAGATGAGCTCCAGTCAGTAAGAGGTTGCAGGCTGGCATATTCTGATAATCACTTTACTTTCTGGTTTAGCCAAAAACGCTCATAGCATGCTGCACAGACCTAAGAGATGTACTGTATATAAAAGGCAAAAAATGACTAGACCATAAAAATAAAGTATATAAATAAAACAACAACACAAGTTATGATACAACAGACATTAGCTGGCTTTTTCCAACACGGGAGGCAGCCTTCATTGGCTTAACTTAGCACCCTCTTCTATACGTTACATTAATAATACGCTTGCTTATAATGTTGATTCATAATATTCTTCATCTGTATTATGTTATTCTATCTGTCGATTTTCTGTGCTTTTCACTGCTTTAAATAAGGAAAGTTTATCATTTGTAAGGGTTTCAGAGGTTTGCAAATGTTACATTCAAGTGATTTTAAACCGTTTAACTGCAAAAAGGTGCTAAAGTGAGCAGGTTACTTTTCGCAAAAACGCATGTGTGGTTGAATGCGTCCGATCCAGCGAGAGTCCAACGTGATCATCCTTCAAACATCAGAACTCTTGATGTGTAAACTTCAGAGAGTTGCGCTACTCTCTCATACAGTAGTGTATTAAAATACATTTGGCTAAAAGAGCAATGAAAAACAAAGCAACGTTTTTATGTGGGATGGCTGTTTATGCTGCGCCATTTGTAATTCTCCCTCTGTCTGTGTGTGTGTGCGCATTTAAGGGGACTCAGTAGTGCACACACAGAGAGAGATGCAGTCTGTGCATATTTGGTCTTAAAGAAACAGTAAGCTCAATTGACCAACTAAAGTCTGTGTCATTAATGTAATCAAACAACCCAAGACAAAGAGAAAATCACTTCTGAAGCTTTAAAAAATAATAAATAATAATGTTAATTATTCAATTGATTTCTGTACCTAATGATTTTAGAACTTACATAATGTGCAACTTTGTTCTTTTTTATAAATGTTTGTAATTTCTTGATTTGTTTTTTAGATTTTTCCCATACTTTTTTTTGCTGATCCGAAAAATGATCCGATCCGTGCCTCAAAAACCGTAATGCACTCCGAACCATGAGTTTTGTGATCCGTTGCACCCCTAGCTTCTATTAATGTAAAGCGGCTTTGAAACAATTACCAATTGTGAAAAGCGCTATATAAATAAAATTGAATTGAATTGTTACACAATGAACTTGTCAGCAGCACTGAAAAAAAGAAAAACATTATTTTTGATTTGACATAATTTGGTCATATATAACCTATCACCAGGTTTCGTCCATGAAAACAAAGGATGATTCATCATTGCTGGGCACTGCTGGAGTTCCCACACTAACCATCTTGTGTTTACCTGGACAACTAAAATTTAAACGGGTTCAACTTTTATATAATTGTGTCATAGCTTTCACAATCACTTCTTATGTACCCCTGTCCAACTTACTGCACTGCCAAACAACAACTCTTAATGTGTAAATTTAGTTATATTAAAAATGAAGGTCAAACAAAATGTTCAAGTACATGTCTGCATCATACTGTATAAAACAATATTAATAAGTATTTGCCCTTGTGCATTATGTAAACAGATGGTGGCATGTACAATTCTTCTAGATATGAGTAATGTAAATCAACCTATTGAACGATGTGAAGGTCTGAGGTTACACTGAGAGCCAAAGTAATGCACAAGCTGACGTTAGCTGCAGTGTCTATCACATATTTATAAACACACCACATGACAACAATAAATTACGAATAAGCTATGCAAACAAATTAAATAAGCTGTAACTTGAGTTGATGGTTATAATATTATAACTAAGGTAATCAGTTAGTTGCTTTCAATATTTAGAAGAAACTTGATTGAAATCAGTATGTTCTCTGATTTGGTAGTTAGCAAATGTTAAAAAAACAAGACTTAGGCTATGTTTACATTAATGCGTTTATCCTTTAAAACGCGTTACTTTTGCTACGTTTACGCCTTTCATCTACACTACATCACCGTTTTCGACCTTCATAAACGGATTCGTTCGCAAACGCTGAAGACCCTGTTTTAGTTTGAGAACTCAGACGTTGCTCTGAGTGTAAATGAACGTAGACGGAGTCTTATGTAAACGAACAGCTGATGTTAACGTGACAGCGCATCATTTTCAAAGTAAAAATTATTTTGTTCATGTAAATGTTGGTTTGTTACGGAGGTTTTGCCAAAAGTAGTAAACATCTACCAACCAGCTATTATACGCTACATCGGATTGTTTTAACATGTATCCTTATAGATAAAGTCTGTTTTATATGAATGTTTGAGTATTGTTGGGTTTAATGGCCCTCATTTATCAAAAGTGCGTACACCAAATTTCCAGCTTACACCTTGCGTACACCCAAAACCACGGTGACTTTGAGATTTATCAATATGGACGTTGGCGTACGGCACGCTCAAATCCTACGCCAGCTCAGGAGGTGGTGTACGCACATTTTGAGTTAGTGCAGAAATGCGCAAACACTTCCTAACACCACAAAACGCACTGACAAACTAAAATATATGATATATTATGACCCAATGTAAAAAAAACATAGTAATTATAAACTTCAGTGTTTATTTTTATGCAACAATGTTCAATGTTTAATTTGTGAGACTTTACCAAAGCATTTGATTTGTATGCATATGTATTCCTTCAGTTGAGAGCCTGTGCGCTTTACCTGATGTTTCAGAGCGAGCATGTGAACGGAGCTTAGTGGGAGCGGAGCGTTGAGCGGTGCGGTAATATTACCATCAAAGCGCCTTTCCGAAAATTCCGCTCCCTCAGCACCGCTCGTTGAACCCAGAACGCCCTTTAATAATTTGCTAGTTCGAGAATCTGTAAAAACGTCTAGCAATAAGTTATGGAATTCAAGCCTTATACATAAATGTAAAGTAAAAATCAAAGTTAAGATTGGACAGGAAGAAAACATTAAAAGGAAGTGCGGAGAGACTGTAAAAGTTAGCAAATATTCATCCTGGAATCTGAAGCGGCACATTGCAAGAAAGCACAAGGATGTGCTACGAAAACATGGTAATAATGCATCAAAAGGTAAGCTAGTTACATACTATTCGATGATAAATAAATACAGGTGAGGTAAGGTAAAATGCTTGTGTTGAATGGAGCCGTAAATCCGATCATGATGACATGCGGACAAAATTATGGCCACGAATTATTTTTTATGCTACATTATGGACACTTCTTTTGTTGTTATTTAGTCTAAAGTATGGCCATGAATGTAGAATTTGTTCCCAATATTCAACAGTTTGTTCCTTGGAATTAATTATTATAATATTTATAATATTTCGTAATTACTATTACAATTATTATTACTTCAAATTATGAATTACCCTAGTAAACCATGTGGATGTCGTGGAAACAAATTGTTAATTTGAATTATATCCGGAGCTCCGTATCAAACTGGATCTAAGATACAGCTAACAAACAACTGTATGTAAATACAAAACAACACACTACAAAAGTTACTACATCATTTAAAAATATTATAAAAAAAAAAATAACTGAACCATTAAGCAGACATAGAATTTAGATGTAGGCAACAGTAAATAATAAGAAATAATTATTCTTCTAAATATCAATATTAATAATAAAAATAATAATAAGAATATTACAAATTGTCATCCAATTATGAATGTGTCTTTAATCCCACTCTTTAAACTCCCAAATAAAAAAAATTTGTTTCTTTTCACTTCCCCGGTTTCTCTTCTTTGCCGTCTTTCGTGTGTCAATGGCGTAAAATGAGGGCGTGGGGGAGGCGGAGAATTGAATTTATATGGGCTTGTTATTCTAATGACGCTCGTTTTCAGCCGCGGCATTTATGAAGGGCAGATATTGCGTACACCTGAATATCAACGGTACGCACAGTTTCATAAATCAGGCGGTGAGAGGAGTGTAAGCATAATCTTACGCCAACATATACGCCCGTTTCTACGCAAGAATGATAAATGAGGGCCAATGTGTTTGTTTTGTTTAAATTTAGTTAGCTTACGAAAGATAGACTGTAATTTTAAACGCCATATAGGCGTTGCAAAGGCCGATATGAAGGGAGAATTGTAATGGGTCAGACATTATTTTCCAGTTTAATGTAAGTTTTGTTTGCTACTTTAAAATGAATTTCGTTTCAGATAATTTGTCTCTTAATTTTAATCGATGTTTTGTTGATAAGTTTTGTGAATATAAATTAATAAAAACAATAAACTCAACGTCATTAATATAATGCTCGTTTAGGCACTTGCGCTTTTAGATATTTCTGTGTTGCTAGCGGACTACGTGCATGGACCTCGCACACTTTTAAAAATTAATGCAATAAGCATTTCTGGTAGGCTAAAGCAATACTTCACCTCTTACTATGTTTGATTGAAGTTTGAATTTGCTGAAATTTATTTTTGCTTCAAGTTCGCTACTGTTCAGTACTGTTCACTTGAATGCTTGATTTTTAAATCATAAAGACCTTTCTGTTTAGTTATAAAATCAAAATTAACCTATTAATCATATTAATATGTTGTAGGGGGGAGCTAGAAGAGTATAAGTGTTTATGTTTTGTTTAAATTTAGTTAGCTTACGAAAGATAGACTGTAATTTTAAATGCCATATAGGCGTTGTAAAGGCCAATATGAAGGGAGAATTGTAATGGGTCAGACATTATTTTCCAGTTTAATGTAAGTTTTGTTTGCTACTTTAAAATGAATTTCGTTTCAGATAATTTGTCTCTTAATTTGAATCGATGTTTTGTTGATAAGTTTTGTGAATATAAATTAATAAAAACAATAAACTCAAAGTCATTAATATATAATGCTCTTAGGCTCTTGCGCTTTTAGCTATTTCTGTGTTGCTAGCGAAGGACGTGCACGGACCTCGCATAGTTATAAAAATTAATGCAATAAGCATTTCTGGTAGGCTAAATTAATACTTCACCTCTTACTATTAAAAGATGGCGGAATAGAGTAGAGGTTTCATAGCTCACTGCTCCACCTGGGATTATTTTTTCCCCTCTAAGAGACTTTAAAATCCTCTAAGACCAGGACAGTAGCTTACGATCTTAATTAGAAATAAGTTAAGTATATTGTGTCTTTTGCTTGGGATAGTGCATATGCCTCGAACGAGAACAACAAAAATTATGGAAGACGCCGAGGCCGAGCTGACTGTGGCGTCACTTGAGGCCACACTGCAAAATTTTTTCGCTAAAGCAGACAAACAAGCTAATGAACGCTACGAACGTTTGGAACATCGACTGGATTCAATCAATAAGACTCTTGTTGATCACACAAAGGATTTAGAGTCCCAACGGAAAATAACTACGTCTCTCCAAGCACAGATGAAAGTAGTTGGGGATTCAACAGCTAAACACGACGATACGCTGAAGCTGTTACACGACAAAATTGTTTCATTTGAAGACAGGATGAGGAGAGAGAATCTCCGCATTGTCAACTTAAAAGAAGGAGAGGAACAGGGAAACACCTTAGCTTACCTTGTGCGGAGTTTTCCCAAATGGTTTCCCGATTTGGTCAATAATCCACCGGAGCTGATGAGAGCACATCGCATTGGTCCACCGCGAAAATCTTCTGCTCTTCCAAGGACCATAATCCTAAAGTGTCTTCGTTATACAGACAGAGACCGTATTTTGCGATGTGCAAGGAAGAAAGACGTGGAAGTAGCTGGTCAAATAATTCGCTTTACAACGGACTTTAGCGATGTCACTGCTCAGCGAAGGCGTCCATGTTATCCAATAATGGACCGCGCTCGTAAACTGGGTTTTCAAGCCTTCTTGCTTTATCCTGCTATCATTAAGTTGACCCGAGGATCTGACCAACGCCTGTTCCAAGATTCAGATGAGGCAGCAAGGTTTATTGACTCCATGGAAGTACAAAACGCCAGTAAGGACTAAGGAGCCTTAGTAAATTTCTTGCCGAACAGCTGTCTGGATACATGCTGTCTCTGTTTACTTCCGCATTGTCGGAATGGAGTAGTGAATTATGTTTGACATCATCCTCTACAAGAGACTGAGATATCCGCCAGGTACTGTTTAACTAATTGAATTGAAGTATGAAAAAGTGGACATCAACCCAGGGGAGTAAGAAGAGCTAGGAAGCAATTTTTGTTTTGTATTTTGGTTTACGTTTTATGCACTCAGATAATCTTTTTTGGGAAGGGGTGTGGGGTGATTTGGGTGTGTTAGGAATCACATATTATAGGGATATAAATTATGGGAGATGTTATGTATGTATGAATATGTGTATGAATGGGTGTGTATGTTTTCTTATGGTTGGACCTAGTGAATATGAATGTAAATGCAGAAATGATAGGTCCATGTGGACTATTATAATAAATCAGATAATAGTATTCAAAATAATTAAAAATGGTAATTCTTACTAAACTACCCAAAAAGGGACTCCGATTAGGACACTTAAATATATGTAGTCTTAGGAATAAGGTAACAGAAATTGCAAATATTCTATCTGAAGGCAATTTACATATCTTTGCAATTACGGAGACCCATTTGGATTCTTCATTTGAAGATTCCTCATTACATATACAAGGATACAATATATATAGGAGGGACAGAAATGCAAATGGTGGCGGGGTTGCAATCTATATACAAGAACATATCCCAGTTAAAATGAGAAGAGATTTGATGTTATCTAATATTGAAGTACTATGGTTACAAGTGCATATTCCACATTTAAAACCAGTATTAATTTGCTGTTGCTACCGGCCACCCAATGCAAATTCTGATTATTTAGACACAATATGTGATATGATTGACAATGTATGTGACAGTCGAAATGAAATCTTTATTATGGGAGATTTTAATATAGACTGGAACTCATTACAATGTCCTATGAGGAACAAGTGTCATTCTATTACAGAGGCATGTGGTTTAAAGCAACTTGTGACTTCACCTACTTGGATTTGCCTTAGGAGTGATGGCACAAAAACATCTACTTTGATTGATCATATTTTTGCTAACTTTGATGATCTTTGTAGTAAATCTATATCTGTCCCAGTAGGGTGTAGCGATCACAACCTCGTAGTAGTGGTAAGGAAAACCAAAATGTTTAAAGAGGGACCTAAAGTAATAGTAAAAAGATCATATAAACATTATAATGAGAATATTTTTAGGGAGGATGTTAGTAATATTTGTTGGGATGGGGTTTTAATGAGTGATAATCTTGATGATGCAGTAAAAGAATTTAATACATTATTTTTAGAAGTAAGTAATAAACATGCTCCGTTAATAAAGAGAACTGTAAGGAAGACAAGAGCTGGTTGGATAGATGCGGATCTAAAGGACTGTATGGTACAAAGAGATGAGGCCAAAAAAGTGGCAAACAACTCTAATTATGAATCAGATTGGCAAGTCTACCGAAAATTGAGAAATTATGTGACTAAATTGAATACAAAGAAAAGGAAACTGTATTATGGAAATTTGATATCGAATAATAAATATGATAGTGGGAAATTATGGAATATTTTAAATAGCATGTTGGGAAGAGGTGTTAAGAGTGCTCCAACATTTCTTGAATTAGGGGATAGGTTTCTTACAAAGCCATTGGAAATAGCAAATTATTTAAGTAAGTATTTCTATGAGAAAATTGATACGTTTCGAAATGAAATGGGTCAAATACAAACAAATAATACAAAAGCAGAAATGTTAATAAGAAATAGGATCATGGTAGGAAAGACTTGCGAATTTAAATTTACTGAAGTAACGGAGAGCCAAGTAAAGAAATTACTATTAGAATGTAAAGAAAAACCATCGGGTGTAGATAATATTGACTCAAAGTTGCTGAAACAAGTGGCAAATATAATTGCAGTTCCGATTACTCATATTTTGAACTTGAGTTTACAGAAGAGTATTTATCCGCAATCTTGGAAAACAGCAAAGATTGTACCATTACCAAAAAATGCAGCTGTACCTTTTTGTGGTCTTAACTGTAGACCAATTAGTCTGTTACCAACTTTGAGTAAAGTGATGGAGAAAGTAGTTTTTGAACAAATTCAGAACTATTTTTCAGATAATAACTTAAGTACTGACTTTCAGCACGCTTATAGAGTTGGTCATTCAACTGCTACAGCGATGGCTCAAATGACAGATGATTGGCTCACGGCATTAGATAATAAGATGTTGGCAGGAGCAGTGTTATTAGATTTCAGTTCAGCCTTTGATCTTATTGACCATAATCTCTTATTAAGAAAAATGAAATGTTATGGCTTTAGTCAAGCAGCACTACATTGGATTCAAAGTTACCTAGAGAATAGGAAACAGACTGTTTTCTTCAATGGAAGTTTTTCAGATAACAGAGATGTGTGTTGTGGTATACCACAAGGAAGCTGTCTAGGTCCACTACTGTTTTCTATTTACACAAATGATATGCCTTTAGTGTTACAAAAAGCAAAAATATCTATGTATGCTGATGATTCAACAATTTATTCTTCACAAAGTACAATTGCTGAACTTCAAAATGTTTTAGTGGAAGAATTAAAATTTGTACATGAGTGGATCATTAATAATAAGTTAGCACTAAATATTGAAAAGACAAAAAGTATTGTGTTTGGAACCAGATGTATGCTGTTGGATGAGCCTAAATTGTGTATAACTGTGAAGGATACAAATGTCGAGCAGGTACAAAAGGTTAAACTTCTTGGAGTAGAACTTGATAACAAGCTGTTGTGGTCCAAACACATCAGTACTGTTGTACGCAAGATGGGCAGAAGTCTTGTGATGGTTAAAAGGTGCTCCCATTTATTACCTTTTAAGATGGTGGCAGATGTTATAAAAACACTTGTACTATCACAATTGGACTATTGTTCTGAGATTTGGTCCTGTGCTGCTGCTCCTCATATCAAAGTGCTTCAAAGGGTTCAAAACAAGGCAGCGCGATGTGCTCTTCGATGTCTGTATAGAACAAATGTAAATTGGATGCACGCTATGTTGTCCTGGTTAAAGGTAACAGAGAGATTTGAAGCCTCATTGCTCAATCTGACAAGAAATGTTGTAGTATCTGAATTACCAAATGTGCTTTATTGTGAGTTATGTTTTAGTTATAATGAGCATAATTATGGAACCAGACATGCTATAGAGGGCAGATTCAAACTACCCAAAGTAAAAACAAATTACGGAAAAAATACTGTAAAATACAGATCCATGTATTCTTGGAACAATTTGCCAAGTGAAATTATTAATGCAAATAATAAACAACAATTTAAAGTCCTCCTGAAGAGGCATCTTCTTTATTCCAATAGCACCTAAGAAGAAAAACACTTGTACTCTCACAATTAGACTTTTGTTCTGAGATTTGGTCCTGTGATGCTGCTTCCTATATCGAAGTGCTTCAAATGATTTCAAAATAAGAAAATTGGATTATTTATAGTATTATTTATCACAAAAATTTCTACTAATCGCAATGAGTAAGCGTATCTCTCTATTATCTTTTTAACTTAAACTAGGTCCTGTGTGTGGATGTATGTGGGTGGGTGTGAGTATGTATTTATGTGCTGTTTTTATTGCTGTTATGAATTTTTGTTTGTATTATGGTTATTTTTGTCATATTACTCATGTAAATGTTTCTTAGTGAAGTATCGACTCCAGGAAGAATAGCTGTGTTTTCACAGCTAATGGAGATCGGAATAAATACAAATACAAATACTATGTTTGATTGAAGTTTGCATTTGCTAAAATTTATTTTTGCTTCAAGTTCGCTACTGTTTAGTACTGTTCACTTGAATGCTTTCTTTTTAAATCATAAAGACCTTTCTGTTTAGTTATAAAATCAAAATTAACCTATTAATCATATTAATATGTTGTAGGGGGAGATAGAACAGTATAAGACTTGTATGACCCATGTATGACTTTTTGTCAATATCACACTTTAATGCGCATGCCCAGTTATGTGATTGGTCATGTTTCATGCGTTTATGGTGGTGTATAGTGTGGATGAAGATTCTTTTTAAAATGCCAGTGTAAACGAGGATCATTTTCATTTTAAAATGCCGTTTTAAAACGCAAATGCTCTAATGTAAACATGGCCTTACTGTGCACAGTTCACGTTTTCGTCGAGCTGCATTTCTGACGGACCAGTGATCATTTATATTTCCTTGCTGGCGGCAAAAACACAGGCCTCAATGGTTCTTGCTTCGGCATCCCATGTTCAACTCCATCATATTGCTGGGATGATAATCCTCCGATCTAATGTAAACGCTACACACTACCGTGTTTTTTTGAAGCAGATGTTAAGTCTTTCTTCATAGGAAACCTTGTGGACTCACTGTCCTGACAGGCTGGAGTTTGTTAAACCTCAACTAACACACAATTTACCATGATGATGACAAATACGAAATTGAAATACAAAACTACCGAAAACACACCAACTTGTGACTGCTTTTACTGAAAACCAACCTACTCTGCACTGAGCCAGCGTAGAGCCTCTCAGACGACTCCCTCTGGATACGTAAAAACGCGTCATATTTTGAGAACTCTCTTAGAAACTGTCCCTTTTTTACTAAATTATACATTCAAAGTTTTGTAAAAAAAATTACTTTAAGTGCAATTACATTGCATTTAATTTTGTAATGTATTATCTAGGGTTGAAAATTCGTTCCGTGGGTTGACATTCGATTTTCAGTTTTGAGATTCGAATATATATATATATATAAATATTTGTACAGCGTTAATGCAGAGCTTTTGCCAAGAACGGGAAGAGCGCTTCCTGCTTTGGCATTTACGCTAATAGTGTTGTAAATAACGTTCAGTTTCTTGCAAAAACTGATTGATTTGCTTCACAAGACATCAATATGTCACACAGAGTTATGGGGGATTACTTTTGTATTGGATATATATATGCTTTAGCTCTTAAAGAGTAACTAAACCCCTGGTCAGGGCCTGACTCCACCCACTGCAATATTTGAAAAATGCAAGAAAAGTGGGCAGATCCCAACGGAGATAGAGGGGACGTGTGGTGAGATCGTAACAAGGGTGTGGTAAGCTTGAACCTGCTTACGTCACGAGTTATTTCTTGGACCCACCATCCAATAGGAAAATTCAACTGCAGTAGCCACCGTTCAACCTGAAGAGGGCAGCACTCAGACGTTTTTACACCATATATTGTAGTATTGAAACACTTTATATCCAAATGTCAAAAAACTTACTAAAATCAATGAACAGCACTAATAAAGCATCATTCTTACAGATCATTAACTAAAAAAAGTTGGTTTAGGGTTTAGTTACTCTTTAAAGTGTGCGGATCGGTTAACTTGCATGACGGAGCACTGGGGTTTCTGCAAAATATCTTCTTTATTGTTTTACTGATGAAAAACAACATATTGGATGGTGTAAGTGTTATAAATAAACTTGATTTTGAAAGTATGCTACAGTTTTATTACAGTTTGTTGAACTTTGTTCATTTATTTTCGTTGTTTTATTTAAATGGCCTACCTTTTACGTTGTCAGTAATTAATGTGCTGCTAATTTATGATACGGAAATGTTTGTTTGTTAGAAAAATGTTAGGCTACCTTATTAAAAGTATTGCTCTTGTGTTTTGTTTCACTAATGCTGTTCTCGCAGGATGCGTGACAGGCACGCTGCTTCCGGCTTGCGCTGTTCTGTAGTATTTTTAAACTTTATTCATTCTAAACGTGTCACATGTCCATATATTGCACGAAAAAAAGGCACTACACTCCCTTGGGTCCGCAGCAACACATCCGCCACATAATAAAACTGTAGATACACACACACATTCCCCCTTTATTAAAGAGAAAAATATGTTCAGCCCCTCCTTCTGAAGCTTCGAATATTCGATTTGATTTCTACTAGAACTTCGAAGCTCAAAAAATGGTATTCGGAACAGCCCTAGTAATATCATAGAAGGTTATATATTTATCTCACAAAAAATATTTAACATATGCACTTTAAGTAGTTTTTACAAACATCTTGAAACAAAACAATGGCACTTAAATATGTTAAGATGTAAGGTGTTTTAAAATTAAATTGGCTCAAACATGCATTTAGTCTGGGACTAGGATAAGCCCTGTCCAGGAGGAAACTGCTCCAAAATGGAATAATGTTGAAAATTACCATTCATTTTATGTCTAGTGTTTTAGTTATTGAGAAAATGTTCTTTTTCATTCCCAGGTTTTTGCTGGTGCAGTTGAAAGACTTTTGTGGGGAGTTTCTGAAGAGGAAGCTTAGCTTAGGCAATTGCGTGGCTGTCCATAGCTTGGCACACATGTATACTTTGGATCAGCTGGCCTTGCGTGCTGCTGACATGATAAGGCGCAACTTCCACAAAGTAATCCAAGATGAGGAATTTTACACACTACCATTCCACCTGGTCAGAGACTGGCTGTCTGACGCAGAGATTACAGTTGACTCAGAAGAGATTCTGTTTGATGCTGTGGTCAAATGGGTTCAAAAGAACTCAGAAGAGCGTGAGAAGTATTTTGAAGAGCTCTTCCGCCTCCTCCGCTTGTCACAGATTAAGCCAACCTATCTTACAAGAATTGTGAAAAATGAACCTTTGGTGATACAAAATGTGGCCTGCCTACAGCTTGTTTCAGAGGCTGTGGAGGGTCATGCTATCCGCTTTGAGAACCTCAAATCCACTGATACAGAGTTCTGTGCTTCGTACATGGCCACCTTCCAGCCAAGGTTTGGCCAGAACATGGATGTCATAATGGTGGTTGGTGGTGTGTCTGAGGGAGGTGACTACCTAAGTGAGTGCGTAGGTTATTTTGTGTACGAGGATCGATGGATCAATCTGCCACACATTCACAACCACTTAGATGGTCATGCTATTGCAGTTACTGATATGCATGTCTATGTGGCAGGGTCAATGGAACCAGGATTTGCCAAGACTGTGGAACGCTACAATCCAATTCGCAATACCTGGGAACAAGTGAGCAATCTTACCACACGTAAGCATTCCTTTGGACTCACATGCATCAAAAATGTTCTATATAGCATTGGTGGACATGGCAACTTCAGCCCTGGATTCAAAGATGTGAGTGTCTATGAGCCTGAACAGGACAAATGGCACAACTTAGAGTCAGCCCCCAAAATTTTGAGAGATGTCAAGGCCATTAGTGTTGAAGATCGATATGTTTATGTCACGGCACGAACACCTGTAGACACTGACAGTGATGACGGATTGAAAACCGTCACTACTCGTTATGACACTGACAGTCGGCAATGGCAAGAGGTGGACTCCCTACCACTTATTGATAACTACTGCTTGTTTCAAATGGCTGTAGCATCCACTAACTTTTACCATACTGCTTCCTGCTGTCCCAAGAGCTACACCAATGTACGGGACGATGTAGCTAGACAGAAAATTAGCACAAGGATCTCCGATGATATTCTTGAGAGCCTTCCCCCAGAGGTTACTAGTATTGAGGGTGCTGCTATCTGCTATCTTGGTGATGATGTGTTTGTAATTGGTGGCTGGAAGAACAGTGATGATGTGGATAAGCAGTATCGCAAAGAGGCATATCGTTATTGTGCTGAACGCAAGCGTTGGATGCTTCTGCCACCCATGCCCCAACCACGCTGCCGTGCAACAGCATGCCACGTGCGCATTCCCTATCGGTTTCTTTATGGGTGCCAGCGATATCCAATGCCACAAAATTTGGCACGGCAGAGGGATCGCATGCAACAAATGCAGCAGTTACATCGTCGGACATTAACCCTGCGCAGGCAGCTACAATCACAAATTGAATGCTGAAAGTCTTTAAATCTCCACTGGGAGAGGTGCTGAAATTAAGAAAACATTATGTCATTAACATTCCCTTTATCCTGTTCTTCAGTGTGTTATTTGTATGTGTTGTGACTTTTGTCACAGAGGGTGTGCTTAAATTGGATAAAGATGATAAAGAGAATGTGACTTAAATGGAATTGTATGAAAAATGGATACATCTTTACGTAGGGCTAAGCAATATGTACTTGCATATAACTGATGTTGTGTTAACCCATGTTGTCAACCATATCCTTAGCTTTGCAGAATATAGAGTGTTTAGTTTCATGTCTACACTCTTAAAAATAAAGGTGATTCCCAGTGCCATATAATAACCTTTTGAATGATTCTATAAAGAACCTTTAACACAAAAGCTCTAATAAAGCACACCTGAACAACTAATCAAGGTCTAAAGAGTCACCTGTTTTATCAGGGTTGGAACTAAAATCTGCATGACATCGCCACTCCAGAACCGACGTTGCCTACCCCTGCTTTAGATTCTAAAGCAAAAAAGCTTTTTTAAAAAACCTTTGGCTAAATGGTTCTTTGAGGAACCAAAATGGTTCTTCTATGGCATCACTGTAAAGAACCTTTTAAGCACCTTTATTTTAAAGAGTGTAGCCTGTTTCACTCATGGTTACTCTTTAGTTTTCTTCAGATGTTGCTAGGAAATGCACACATGTAGACGTTATGTGATAGTATTGATTAATTTAACAGCATGAGTAAAAATGTTCCAAGGTCAACATTGTTGTTTACAGATTTTACCGTGATCAGTTTAATATCTTTTTATTACTCAGCCCTATTTTCATGTCAAATGCCATTTCTTGGCCTTAAGCTGGTATGCGCTTGCCTTGTCAATATGCTGCAACTGCCAACAGTGGAAATTATTTCATCTTTTAGTGTTGCTGGTTTTTTTTTTTCAAAGTGGGGGTCCCATCCTAGTGTTATTCAACATAGCAACAAATCAGCACTTGCAAAATTGGCACAAAGGTAAACACTTAATTATGTTTTCTTTCTAAATTCTTTGTTGTAATACTTTGCAATTGTTTTAAAGAAGGAATGCAATACAATTACAGTCCATTTAAAGAATGTATTTGATATCTGCATTGATCACAGCTTCAGTAACTATAGCCACTCAATATCAGCACTATGCCTCAACTTAATAATTTTTTTTTTTTTTTAATTTATTATTATTGAGATTTTTCTACTTTGAAAGCACAAGAAATTACAATGTCATATGTTAATGACCTTTATTATTAAATGAATAGTTCTCCAAAAAACAAATTCACATGTGATTTACTCACCTTTATGCCATCCCAGGTGTATGAGATTTAGTTTTTTAGCCAAATGTTACAAAAATATTTTATAAAACACGCAGTCTCAGAAAACAAAATGTTGACAACCGAAAGAGCACATCTGAAGTAAAAATATATTCTTTATGTAATTTAAATTGAAGACAAATTACCATTTAGATCAAATATTGTGTATTATTTATTTTTGGAACACACATTTAAGATATTGTTATTGAAATCCCAGAGCTTGGACTGACAGCAATCCAACTACCATGTTTAAGGCCCAGAGAGGCAGTAAAAATAATAGTCCTGTTGTTAAAATGTGTCTGCAATGGTTTATTCTCCATTTCATGAGCAAAAAACAAGCAAACACTTTTACATTACACATTTTCATCTATTTTGTGTCAGTTTCCAATGGGCATTCACACGCGTGTAGGGAACTCTGACGTCCAGCACCGCACATGCCTCGTGTAAACCAGCTCCTGTGTTGAGCACAATGAAGGTCCAATGTTACTCCTATAAAACGAGGTACTTATTATTGAACCAAACTAAATATCAGATTACAACTTGTCCATAGATGGTTGCACTGTTGTGCCGTCTTCTGCTGTCAAGAAACTAGATGTGATGTTTGATAGCATCAATAGTCATATTTCCAACACGTGCCCCCCAGCATTCTTCTATCTTAAAACTACGACATCTGCTATCCAGTGTTGGGAACGTTACTTTAAAAAAGTAATTAGTTATAGTTACTAATTACTTCTCACAAATAGTAACTGAGTTAGTAACTGTGTTACATCATAATAAAAGTCACTAATTACAAGGGAAGTAATTACTGCGTTACTTAAAAATTTTTTAATATTTCAAATAACTTGGATGCCCCTTAAAATTAAATATGTTAAATGAACAAAATGGATACTAAAGAGAAACCACTAATTTTGTGGAAGCATGTGATGTGAGGTGCTTTATTAGATCAGAATTACTTGCCACAGACGTGGAGAGACTTTTCTTCCTGGGCATAATTTGCACATTACACAAACATTCTTGCCTTTCACATCAACAATGGAAAAGTAGTGCTTATTACACTTCGTGTTTGCAACCGCTACACCTTTAAGCTCATTGTATTTGCCATCGCCCTGTCGCTGGTGTGTTCTGAGTGATTGCTGCGCGATGACTGGGCTGCCTGTCAGTGCTTCGTTTGAGATGGGGCACAGCAGCAGCAGCCGCTGCTCGTTGAGAAGAGAGAACGACGCGTGTTTTCATTCATCAGTCTACAAAAGTCTTCAACCACGCCAGAAAAGATCGCTAGATTTGTCCTATAAAGTCGCTAAAGTGATAGAAAGTTGCTAAATCTAGCGACTCAGTGACCAAGTTGCTCAGACTTGTTTACACTGCTCGGATTCAGACTGTGCGTGCTTGCCTTGTGCGTGAACTCTGCCACTGGTTGGCTAACGCTGGAAGTTAAGCCAATCATCATCAGCTATGTGGTTGTCCCACCCCCTCTAACACGCGCACACCAATCATCATCAGTTATGTTTCTCCCAACACACACACAAGAGAAAAACTGTGTCTGGCTGAGAGAGCGAGCATACACGGGTGAAAATCACTTCAGTGAGTTTAATTTTAGTAATGCGCATCATTTTAATGTAAGTAACGATAACGGCGTTATAACGGGGGAAACAGTAATTTATTTGATTACTCGTTAGTGAAAAAAATAACTCCGTTAGTAACGCCGATTACTTATAACGCCGTTATTCCAATCACTGCTGCTATCTATGTCAGATGCTGAGAAGCTTATCCACACGTTCTCCTGAGTTGGCTTTGTAACTCATTACTGCACTGTAAAAAATAAAATGCTGGATTTACTTAAAGGGGACATAGACTGATTGAACGGGGTATTATCCTTGTTCTGTGATGTGACATGTAGACAAATATTTTTTGTTAAGGTCTGTAATGCCTTAGAAGCTTCCTAAAAACCTCTCCCAGATAGCTCTATTAGTGTGGTGGATTTTAAACAAGTGGTTTTGCACCTATTTGGCTCCCCCTACTGGCTTAACTTGCAATCTCATTACTGATTGGCTGACTTTGCTGCCACTCAAAAAATGTAGCCAATTATTTTAAAGTGGAGGGGCAGTGAGATGCCTGTGATGTCATAAGCATCAGTTTTTCAGATTGGGCTGTTTTCTGGCTGACATTTCTAAAAGAGGAATTTCTATGAGACTGAGATGTTTAGCATGTCTAGCACTTTTTGTATGTTCATGAATGCGGGTAGACTACCATTATTCAACAAAGAAAAGGTAAAAATGGGTTTTCATTCTCTGTTCCCTTTAAAATTTCAAATAAAACTTACTTAAAGCTACACTGTGTAGTTTTTTTTTTATTCTCAGCAAATTCTTAGTGTTCTTTAAAAAAATATGTGCTCATCCATGTGTAATTACTTCCACCTAGGGGTGGGCGATATCTAAGATACGTCGATATATTTTTAAACCTCGAAATGAATTTTGACATTTCGTATATATCGATATAATGCTTATATTTAATTCTGATTTCGCCACTTTGCCTGTTTGCCTTCTCTGTGTGCTGTGCGCGCCCCCGCCTCCTTGCTTGCTTGTGTTCCCCCTCCCCTCGCGTGTTGTCTCATTCAAAATTGCGGCGCCTGCAACCAGCCCGGAGGCTACAGAACTATGAAGGTAGATTTGGTGCAAAACAACTGCACACCTGTGACAGTGGAATTTGTATTTGTAGAGATTATCCACACATGTGTATCAGTAAATTTGAAGTCACAGATGAAGAGTTGCAAACTTGTAGATTTTTTTTCTTTCCCTCAAATACAACACAACAGTTACACATTCACAAATCCTTCAGTGCAACTGCACAAATCCCATTTTACAAATCACAGATTAAGAAACTCACAAGCTCACGGTTTTTGCTACAATTGCTGCAGTAAATATGATGCAAAACCTACTTGAACACCTGCATCAAAGTATGTGAAGTCACACACAAATTTTGTACATTCGCAAATCAGTTTGTGCATCTGTGCGATGAGAGTTGCATGTGTGTAAAAAAAAAATTTCACAAATATTTTTTTATTTTTGAAATATTTTCTAGCACAAACACAAGTACATAGATACAACTGCTTGAATCTGCTGCTACGAGTTTCAAACACTCTTTTTCGTGTGCTCTCTGTTCTGCACCAAATATCTCGAGATAAATGGTGCGAAAGTGATTTGTATACCTGTAGGTTATGGCGAGCATTATTCAGCACTGCCCACCAGGTGGCGCCTGACACTCACTGAAGCAGAGTTTATTAATTACCACCAATGTTTCAGCAAGGTAAATCGCCTTTATCAAGGTATTATTTTCACCAAGTGGAGAACAATATAAATGGGAGTGCTAATTATACACAGATGAAGGTAATTACATACAATATTCCAATGATTCATTAGTAAACAAAATATAAGTTCCATAAATCTCAAACCATCAATATAAGTAGATTAAAAAATACAAGCAGCAAATACACACATAGGCCTACATATACCTAATAGGCTTTAATATACCTAAAAGGCCTCCTGTCTAAGTAAAAATTGGTCCAACTCACCTCACCTTCTAGATGAAAATCCCCTCTCAATTCCTATATACAATAATGAAGTTATAGGATGATTAAGTTCAACAAAATGCAGTGCTAATGGAAGGTTCATATTTCTGCATATTATTGCACTCTGATGTTTCACGATGCGTGTTTTATACTCTCTATTTGTTTTCCTACATATGATTTTCAACAATGACGGTGTTAAAGTGGTTTCTGTTGGTATAGATGGAGAAGAGAGGTCCGATCTAACTAATTTATCTCCTAGCTTACATTCACCTATATTCAGTTAGCCTATGTTTACTTTACTGACACATCAATGTGCCCAGGATGGTAAAATAATTATTTCAATCAATGTATTACTAATAAACAACACAAGTCTTGTGCATACTGACATGGTTTGACATCTATAGTTATTTGATTGTTTTTTTTCTGATGTGTTAGAAGTCAAATATGTAGAGCAGAGAAATAAGACATTTTTTCTGGGGTGCATGCCCTGGAAAAATACATATGGACCTTGGTATTTATAAAATCCTCTGTACGGCCCTGCTCATGACAATAAGAATCCACTCTCAATAGTGTATGACGAGCTGTAGGTTTTTTAATCGGATCCCTATGTAAAAAATTACAAGCTACCCACAAGTCTAAAAAGCTGATTTGATTTGGGTTAGCATGCAGGGTAAATGTTAAGAAATCAGAACAACTGTTTAGATAATAATAAAAACAATTTAGTTGTTCAGTTACCCGATTCAAAAAGACAGAAATAATCATCCAAATTAGAATATTAGAAGAAAAAGCATGTATCTTAGTTAAATGTAGGCCTATGTGTGTATTTGCTGCTTGTATTTTTTAATCTACTTATATTGATGGTTTGAGATTTATGGAACTTATATTTTGTTTACTAATGAATCATTGGAATATTGTATGTAATTACCTTCATCTGTGTATAATTAGCACTCCCATTTATATTGTTCTCCACTTGGTGAAAATAATACCTTGATAAAGGCGATTTACCTTGCTGAAACATTGCTGGTAATTAATAAACTCTGCTTCAGTGAGTGTCGGGCGCCACCTGGTGGGAAGTGCTGAACATAGCCTACAGGTATACAAATCACTTTCGCACCACTTATCTCAAGATATTTGGTGCAAAACAGAGAGCACACAAAAAAGAGTGTTTGAAACTCGTAGCAGCAGATTCAAGCAGTTGTATTTATATACTTGTGTTTGTGCTAGAAAATATTTCAAAAATAAAAAAATTTGTGAACATTTTTTTTACACACATGCAACTCTCATCGCACAGATGCACAAACTGATTTGCGAATGTACAAAATTTGTGTGTGACTTCACATACTTTGATGCAGGTGTTCAAGTAGGTTTTGCACCATATTTACTGCAGCAATTGTAGCAAAAAACGTGAGCTTGTGAGTTTCTTAATCTGTGATTTGTAAAATGGGATTTGTGCAGCTGCACTGAAGGATTTGTGAATGTGTAACTGTTGTGTTGTATTTGAGGGAAAGAAAAAAAATCTACAAGTTTAAAACTCTTCATCTGTGACTTCAAATTTACTGATACACATGTGTGGATAATCTCTACAAATACAAATTCCACTGTCACAGGTGTGCAGTTGTTTTGCACCAAATATACCTTCATACAGAACTCGTTTCAAAAAAGAGGACAAATGGCTCTGTTATATGGAGATACTTCGGTTTTAAGGTGTCGGACGAACAGCAGACAGATGTCTATTGCCGTGAATGCCGAAAGTTGGTGCCAACCAAAGCTTCTAGCACCACGAACCTTTTCCATAATTTACAGACAAGACACAAGCTCGCATACGAGGAGTGCACCAGACTAAGGATCCCGGCCAATAAACCCACTAGCTCTGGAAACACTCCACAAACTACACAGATAACACTAAACAAATCTTTAACGCGGAGTGTAGAATATGAAAGAAAGAGTGCAAGGTGGTGTAGCATCCACAGAGTCCGTGGCAATTCATATAGCGGCGGACATGGTACCCATCGTCGTTGAACAACCTGGCTTTATACGGATGCTAAAAACACTTGACCCAAGATACAGTTTACCTAGTCGGCATTACTTTACGAGACAAGAACTCCCACGACTGTACACTACGGAGAGAGAGAGGCTTGCTGCTGAATTGAAAAAGTTTACTGACTATGCCCTTACTACAGACATGTGGAGCAGCAGGACATGCGAACCTTACATGTGCGTCATTATACATTATATTTTGGACTGGAAGATTAAAAGCGCATGCCTTCAAACCACTTATTTCCCACAAGATCACCCAGGTGAAAATATAGCAGAGGCTCTCAAAGACGTAACACAACCTGCATGTTAAATTCAAATGGACCCATGGCCAGTACCACTGACAATGGCGCGAACATTGTCTGCGCAGTCCAAAACAACAACTGGCAGAGGATGCAATGTTTTGGTCACAGACTACATTTGGCCATTGGTGAGTGCAATATGCTTCTCTTACGCAGGCGTGCGTGCGTGCGTGCGTGCGTGTGTGTGTGTGTGTGTGTGTGTGTGTGTGTGTGTGTTTGGGTGGGTGGGTGGAAGGGGGTGTGCCATTGTTTTTAATGATTGTAAAGCACATTGTTGTTTCATTTAATATTAAGTGATTGTAATAAAATAAAATAATATGGTCTTTAAAAAATGTATTGCAGAGTAATTAAAAAAAGTACAGTGTTAAAAGAAAAACTTTATTACAACCTAAAAATTAACTATACATATATACTTATACAGCCACAAAATTAAGAGCTAATTCATTGCTTGAGCTATTAAACTACATTTAAAAACAATATAAAAATGTTTTGCTTTTACTGTGTTACAGGTCATGGAATGCAAGACCCTCGTATCACACGGGCCATTTCTCTGTGCAAGAAAACTGTGAGCGCATTCTCCTACAGCTGGAAAAAGCGGAGGGAGTTGGTTGAAGTGCAGGCACAGATGAATTTACCAGCTCATCAGCGTCGACCACACGGTGGGGATCACGTCTACAAATGGTAGAACGCGTCCTTGGGCAGGAAAGGCTCTTGCCAAAGTCCTGTCTGCTGAAAAGAAAACAAGACCTCTGGTTCTTACCTGGCAAGACATAGAGGTGCTAGAGGCCATCCAAAGAGCACTGAAGCCCCTGCAGGACTTCACTGACGCTTTGTCAGGCGAGGAGTATGTGACACTCCATACGTAAGACCTGTGCTCCACCTCTTTAACAGCAGGCTCCTTGCTCCTGAGGAAGTTGACAGTGAGCTTACAAAGTCCATCAAACACACCATCCTGACTTAAATGAAAAGTATTCAGAGCCCTCTACCAGTGACTTGCTGGACATTGCTTCCTATATAGACCCACGGTTTCTGGGAAAATATGTCAGCAGTGGGAAACTGGTTGCATTGAAAGAGAGGGTCATCTGCGAAGCACAGAGTTTGCTAGGTGATCAGGGGAGCTCTGCAGGTGTTGACAAAGCTGTGCCTCAGTCCACACAAGAAAGTGCCATAGCAGATCCTGTGCCCCCCATTGCTAAAAAGAAAAAACCACTAGCCAGCTTCTTTCTCCATGATGCAACCCCTAACTCTTCTTCATTCACACCTCGCGAGTCCATTGAGACTGAGTTGTCAAGCTATTTACAGTCTGTATGTTTGGAGAGTGAGGCAGATCCACTACAATGGTGGCAGGAACATGAGGTTGCCTATCCAGCACTGAGCACCCTAGCAAAAAAGTACCTCTGTGTGCCTGCTACTAGCAGTCCTTCTGAAAGGATCTTCAGCTGCAGTGGAAATATAGTTACTTGTCAAAGGGCTGCACTTAAGCCTGATACAGTAGACAGATTGGTATTCCTTGCTCAAAACATTAAAATGTTCAAGTTACACAAACTTGTTTTTTAGCTATTTGTTGATAGCTACAACAGAGTTCATGCAAAGTTGAGTTTGAGTAAAGTTGTTTACGGATTAAAAGAAGGAGAAGATATGTATTATTTTAATTTACAGTTAAATTATTATTAATGTATTCAGAGTTTTTTTTTTATCTTATGTAGCAGAAGCACTTTGTTTGCCTACCTCGAGTGGAGTTGTTTTATTCTTGAACAAAAAGAAGGCAATATGTATTTTATTTTTTTATAGCTAAATTATTATTCTTGTTTACAGTTGCAGAAGCACTTTGTTTGCCTACCTTGAGTGGAGTTGTTTTATTCTTGAACAAAAAGAATGCAATATGTATTTTATTTTTATAGTTAAATTATTATTATTGTTTACAGTTGCAGAAGCAATTTGTACCTGAGTGAACTGCCTACCTCTTTGCACTTTAATAAAAAAGGCCTTGTGGAATTTGGCGCATTTGTTTTTGCAGTAGTTTTTGGCTTTGCGTGAAAAATACCCACCCAATCGAGATATGTATCGACTATCCAGATATAATTTTTGACCCATACTGCCCAGCCCTACTTCCACCTACTAATCAAAGTATTCTCGTTAGTGTACAATCTGCTATTTAGAATACATACGGGTGAGTCGCTCGAATGGCTGAATCCATGTTGTGCCTCCAACTTTGAAATACGTTCGACGACCAGGAACATCCCTGGAAATGCAAGCTCAGCTTTTCGCGCTTTCAGACTACACTCACGCTGGCCACTTATCAATCTGAAGCTGAAGTCTTGCATTTGTAGGCGGCATACATCATCAAGACAAAAAAAGAGCACATCTGAAGCGAGGGGGGTGGTGTTGGTTTTGAGTTCTGATCTGCCTTTGAAAAAAATCAGCTCAGATGAGCCGTTTAGGAATGTGGGTATTAATTTTATTTTGCCTGTAAATACGACGCAAAAAATCCCTAAAGTTGTCTTCATGTGTGAAAAACATTTCACCGACGACTGTTTTATCAACTTGGGACAATACAAAGCTGGCCTTGCTCATCGTCTGAGGTTAGTACCAACTCTTTGTGACCCAGCTACGAACTTCGGCGAGGTAAGTCATACTTCACAACGTTATGTTGTTAGCCTACGCATGGCTGTAACATTAGCTAGTTCTGCAGCTAGCAGCCCGGTTACTGGCGCTAATGTAAAGATTGAAAGCATCAAGTATGTGTGTGAATCAGGGTTGCAGTACTACAGTCCGGTTTTGGAGAAACACAACTTGAACAGGGGTGTTAGACTTTACAAGTTATCTAACGCCACGCCGATGATGTTAGGTAATGTTAGTCTGGACTACTATGTAGTTAACTATTACAAATGCTTTTGGAGTTTCCTAGCTATATCTGCGTCTACGTTGCCAACAACCTGGGTCGAAATGAGTTGTGTTTTTGTTACGTTATACACACAGATAGCTGGCTATATTTAGCCTGTAAGTTACGTATGCTAGCGGACATTACCAAACTTTGAAAAGCCAGCTAGCAACTGCGGCAGTAGAATTTCGACGAGCTAATAATGACATTATTGTCGCCAACAATCAATCTCTTCTGCTAAAAGCATTGGTGTTAATCCACACTGTGTGTTGTTTACTTATTTGTTATTTGGATAACTATTCTGCTGTTCGTGTTATCTGCCCATGGCATTTTTTTAATTACTGAGGTTTTAAATTACCTCTACAATATACAAAGTTATAAGTTGACCTTGTTGAATGTACACAGGCCAGCACATCAACAGCTTCCATTAACCTGCCTTTCTCAAGGGATGTTGCCTGCCAAACAGACCACCTGGAAACACTAACTGTTGGCACACAGCTGTCTTTGAAGACTCTGCAGCACCACTTTAGAAGTGAAGGTATGTATTTACTTGGTACCGTTAGTACATTTACTTTTCATATACTCAGTAAGAATTCTTGCATTTGTCAATGCTTTCATTATGTGTTGTTTCATTGGACTTTCCTTGTTAAATTTTTGTCGTAGGTATCCAGGCAAGTGTCTCCTGCAGAGATTTTGGTGTGGGGTCCTCAAATGCAGACCCTTTGTGCCTGTCATCAATACCTATAAAGAGACCACTCAAAAGACCTCGTCTAGACCTCGATGAAGAGCTCGAGGACAATCCATTGGAGGACAGCTCTTTAGTGGAAGCTTCACTCCATCACAACATCATTAGACTCTACGCTAAAGTCGTAAGTTTCTGAGTGCTCGAGATTACTTTTATGATTTTTGTTTTATCATTCTGACATAAATACATAGTCTCAGTGAGTTTGTTTTCATCAATACTTTTCGTACTGTTTATGTGCATAAAGATCATTAAACCAGCTGCAAACAGGGTGATGGTTTAAAGTACTACAATCCAGATGAAAGTTCATTCTATTTAACTTAAAATGTTTTTTTATACAGAGAACATTCACCCACTTCCACCCACAACAGCAAAATATACATGGTGTACTAGAACTGCCTCATGGACTTGTTTAATACATGTCCAGTCTGCACACAGGCATGTGATGTAAAGACCCAGAGGCTGGGGACATTCCTGTCTGTGAAGCAGTGGTGCCCCCATTGCACATTTACAAGAAGCTGGAATAGCCAGCCTGTCCTTGGGAGCACGCCAGCAGGAAATCTGCATCTTTCCGCCGCTGTGTTTATCACAATTGAAAAGGTAAATGATGTGCAACTGTAGTTACTTTCACAGTGAATTACTTGAATTTAGATTAAATTACATGTTTTATTTATCCTCCCAACCTAACAGGTCTTCAACGCCATGAAGCTGCAGTTGTTTCGGTACGAAACATTTCGCCGCCATGCAAGATCTTTCATTGAACCGGCAGTTATTCACCATTGGAAAGTCAAACAGGGTGTGAATCTGCAGTAGCTGAGTCAGGAGGAAAAAGTCATCCTTGTTGGTGATATGAGAGCTGACTCACCAGGTTTTGATACTTTCTTGAATAAGTGTATTTTATACATGGGTTAGATATTGTTTGTAGTTAAAAGGAGTGACCTAAATGACATGCCAGACATAATAAGCATTAAATAGTGATTAATAATGTCCCTACTTTAACAACAAAAAAAAAAACACTCTGCAAAGTATGGCAGTTATACAATGATGGATCTCAGGAGTAACACCATTGTGGACATTCAGTTGGTTCAGGTAATTCACCCACATTTATTTTGCAATGGGGTTATTGATTGGTATTTGACAGTCGAAGGCTGTAATGCATTTCTTCTAAATATATTGTTTTCTGTGTTAACAGAGCAACGAGGTTGGTGGTAGCTACCATATGGAGAAAGAGGGCCTGAGAAGGAGTCTAGCATTACTGGAGTCACGTGACGTCAAACTTGATTGTATCATCACTGATCGTCATCCAGAAATACAGAAGTTCCTCAGGGAGAAAAACATAACCCATTACTATGATGTCTGGCACATGGCAAAAGGTATGTTCAGTGGCAATATTAAGCTTATTGACGTTTATATTGCATTATAACATAAAAATCTATAATTTTTGCTACAGGCTTTTCCTTTGTTTTCTTGTTAGTGATATTGTTTTGATGAGAAGGACATCATGTTAGTTTTTTTACAGTTTGCTTAAAGCTCCGCTTTGGTAAAAAGACTTATACTGTCAACATGTTCACAACAAGGACAAGTAAATGTAAAGAAATGCTTTGAAAGTGATTTTGAAATGCTACACTAGAGTAATTTGTCAGTTTATAGGTATCTTCACTACGTGCAATATATTTTGCTTTCGTTGTAGGAATTTCAAAGAAACTGGAAGCACTCAGTAAGCAGAAAGACTGTGAGAAAGTCAAGAAGTGGATGAAAAGCATCAACAACCACATATACTGGACAGCAGCTACCTCAACCTCCGGACCAGAGGGAATCGCAAAGTGGAACGCGATCCTGAACCATGTTCGAGATATCCATACACACCAGGATCCTCTTTACCCCATGTGCGAGCATGTGATCCGCAAGACGACTGACAAGAGTAAATGATTGCAAGCAGGTATTTCATCAATATAACAGGCTAAATGTAAAAACAGTAAGCCGACAAATACAAACACTGTAATTATTTAATAACTTTAAGACATTAACCAGAGATCATTGTTTTAATATTATGTACTGTATTTTTTCCTAATATATTGTCTTATTATCTGCAGCAACTCCAGCTTTCTACAAGTTGGAGAAGTTGCTGACCAACAAAAGAACGATGAAGGATGTTGCAAAACTGAGCCCCCACTACCAAACTTCATCAGTGGAGTCTTTCCATGCCATCATCCTTCGCTTTGCCCCGAAGAATGTTGTATTTCCCTTTAATGGAATGCTGTGCAGGTGAAATAGTTAGTTGACTCAATAATTCTGATAATTGTTGTCTAAAATATCTGTTGTTATTAACAAGTTTTGTGTTGTACTTTCAGACTGTACCTGTCTGCTATGCATTACAGTGAAAATGGAGACCGACCACAGGCCAAATCACAAAAAGGTGAACCGCTCTTCAAAATCTCTTTTTCAAAAGCTAGGAAGGGGGAGTGCAGAGCTAAACCACATAAAACAGAGCCGACCTTTGGTAAGGGTTCAATTCAAACAACACACATTTTTGAATTATAACATTTATTTCTCTTCATAAAAATACAATTAAAAACAAAAACACAGTAAAAAAAGCCAATCAATTAAAAACAGAAACATCTTTGTGCTTTTTTTATGATACAGGTTACGTTGCTGACCTGATGAACCTCATTTTTTAGGAAGTCTTTGACAACCCTGGCCCAAACACTGCTGAGATGTTGACCATCCCTGTCCCAGATAACCTATCCATGCATGTTTTGTAAATAGAATTTATTTTCCTCTGATGTAAATAAATCTCACACAATTGGTATGAGAAGCCGGACAAGGAGGAGGTCATTGCCAGCTTTGTGTCAAGGTTCGAACAGGGGGCAGTTTAAACCCTATGTAGTGGCCTTCCTCGTCAGGAAACTCTGACCGGATGGGTAGGACCACACAAGCTGGAATAACTACCCGGATGCTGCGTCCCAGGAAGCCCCAGCACCAGCTCACAAAGGAACGATAG